>NW_023462257.1:0-20191 GCF_013731165.1 Rhagoletis pomonella
ACTTTTTCGACTTTTGAGCACCGAGATTTGGGACTCATAACTTGTTTATAATGCCTACTATTAAAATTTTGAAATCAAAACTAATTCTGAGTCTAGGAAAAAATTGTTTTTCCAGTTTTTAGCAGGGACCGAAAATAAACGTTATTATAAAGGATTTATATTTTAAAATTATTGCAAAATCATTATTTTTTATTCACTTTTTTACGATCGTTTGTAATTGTTATTTTATGATTTTTATTCTTCGGATTCATTTTTTACATCATACAAGATTTAAATCGGTTATTAAAAGGCAGTCTCTATTATAACGGCTAAAAATTATTGAAAAAAAATAAATTTTGCAATAAATTCAATATGGTTTTATAAACTTTCTGCCAAACCCAATTCATAATCGCTCTACTATGGAATTCACTAATTTTCTGGTCGGTATAGTTTAAAAAATTTGAATAAATTTGCATGATACGATAAATTTTTAAATCTAAACGCAATTAATTAAATAAGAAAACGCCAACGAATTGCTTTCGTACAAAAAATTATATAACGCAAATGTGCTACATACAGCAACAGCAATAACAAAGTTGTAGCATTTTGCCCCACTTTTTCGCTCCACACTTCGCTTACCACTTACCACAAGCCTTCTATGTACCTATTGCCATTATACGCTGCTTCGCTTCGCTCAACTACACTTCTTTTGTTCCTCCTTCTCTTCAACTTATCCATTTGTTTTACCAAAGCTTTTGCAAATTCATTTGAATTATGTTATTAATAAGCAATTTCACTGAAAAGTTTTAATCGCACTGGTATCGCTTTCCGCCGCATATGATAATAAGAAATAGTTGCTGTTAAATGAATACGCAAGCTTCCATCCTTCCACTTTGCAATCAAATATAATTTATTCTAGTTTCTGCGTGACTGTGCGCGTTGGAAAACTGGTGCAAGTTTCAAAAGCTTTCGCAACAGTTTTCAATTTCGTATAAAGCGCTTAAAAAACTACACGCGTCAGATTTGCTTAGCGCAAGATTGCATGCCAATGAACACTGCAATACTTCTACTTATACCGTGTTTCTTCTCCTATTATTTCTTCTTCAGTTCGGTCCATTTCAGTAGCTTCCCATTCATTTTGCATTGAAATTTTCTTTGCAACAATAATAAAAAGTTTATACGCAGCGAATGGAATAGAAATAAGTTAAATTTGCCAAACGATTGAAATACTTAAAACGCTTCAAAGCACTTATTGATGCAACAAAACCAATTTCAGCGTAAAAGCGTAGAGGCTGAGATGAGAACCCATGAAGTTTTTAATGTAAGTTTGTGTGTGTCTGTTAATGCGTGGCATTTAGTTAAGAACGGAAGTTGCACATATATTTTTTCAGTTTAAAACCTATTGCTCAATCTATGGTCCGAGCAACATCTAAAAATAGAAAGCAATCGTGAAATCCAGGCTTCTTCTTCTTATTTGGCACTACAACCGTTTCTTGGTTTTAGCCGAACCAAAAAAAAACTTCGCCAATTGCATACAGTTCTTTCTTTCGAAGGATCTTTTCATCCGCTCTAGTTTCGGTTTAATTCACCACGAGAAAAAACTTCAAGAACTTTCCCGCAAAAAAACCAGACGGGAACAAAGGTATTGAGACTAGTCTCAATGGAAACGAAATGCGATCAAAACTCTCGGTAACCTTTTCAAAAAGAACATAATGTGAGTGAAACTTTTGGGAGTGTTTCCAATGACAACGAAAGTATCGGAGAACGTCGTTAAGGCGAATCGGACAAGAAGATACTAGGTCTGGGGAACGTTGTACTAGAGAATAAAACGATGACAAAATTTCTGATAACTTAACGCTAACAATGAGAGTGGCGTATGGTTGCTGGGATGAGAACTCGTTTCAGTGAGAACCATGATTTTTAATTCTAAGAAAGAGGAAAGCTGGATAATTTCAACTTCCTGACCATTTATGGAACAATTTTCCATTTTCTGTACTAGAAAAGTTATTGTCTTAAATTTTTCGTTGACTTACGTAATTTACATAATTATCTTTCAGTTTTCTTTTGATTAATTTTAATATTCATACATTTAACACTAATGCAACGCCATTAGAAAAACTTTTCTCGCTTTCATTCTTCGCGAATAGTTCAGAGGAGATTCTTGCCCGTTTCGTTCTTGGTCAGATAGTTTTTGAGTTTTTAGTTGCCAAATGGTGATTCGATAGAAAGCTCCTTAGACATTTGTTCCCGTTTTGCTTGTTTGCAAGAACTTAGCGGAGACCTTTGTTTCCACTTTGTTCTCTTAGAAATGTTCCCGGATGCATTATTCGTACTATGTTCTCTTTGGGAACGTTCCGCCAGGTTTTGTTCTTATATAATTTCAGTTGAGAACGTTCTTGACAGTTTTCGTTCTTGCTTTCGTTCATATGAAAATACTCCCTAAGGCGAATATATTGTATTACGACATCATTTAAATAGAATCAATTCAGTAAGTTAGCTTGGCTTATCCGTAAAATTTCAAATATGTAAGCTAAGAAAAAAGAAGTGTAGGCTTAAAACTTAGGTTAGGTTAGCCTATTTTGGCTAGCTAACCGCCCCACATAAACCAATAGGCTCCTGGTGATGCGAGATGGAGATAGCAGTTTTAATAGATGTTTTAGTTAAGTCCCAACAAACTTTTAAGTTAGAGAACGATTCAAAAACGATTCGAGTTGTAATGTGTTTCTCTAAGGTAGAAGGTTAGAAGACGATTAGAGAAATTGTTGAGAATTATAGCATTCTCTACAAAGAGCGGACTTAGTTCTCAATATCTAGAAAGAGGTTAGATATCTAGGCGTTTTCCAACGTTGAATTCTAATTGGTTTCCAATGGCGAGTCTTTTTCTAATCATTCTCCAAGCGATTTCTAACATAGTTCTCTAATCTGATTTTCGATTGAAAAACTGTGTTTGCTGGGCTACATTCGAAGTAGACATCATTTAGGATATCAACGCTTTTTGAGAATTTTCAAAGTGTTTGAAGCTCAAGTGGTGTCACGTCTTCAAACTTATTAAACTCTATGGCTCCAAAATATTTCAGTCGTGTTTTTGATTCAGCAGAACAAAGGCATAGGATGTGTTCTTAGGTCTCCTTTGTTCCCGTCCCCATGCATTTCCTGAAAATTTGTTCGACAATGATTCCCATTTTGCTTGCGTGTGCTACCAACATGAATGTCCTGTGTCTGCAGTCTCTTCGTGCCAGCGATAGTATAAATTGGTTCTGTATCTGGTTTTCTAAATAGTCTACACAAGACTTTAGAGTTTTTGCAGGTTTTTAGCGCATTCCATCTCGATATACCCCCTGGTCTATTTCGTTATAAAAGATTTGTTTAGAGGTCAAAGAGATTTTAATGTCATAATCTTGTTCTATACCTAAAACTCAGTCGCCATTGCACTTTTTAGCGAGTTTTTTAATCTACAAATTGCTTCAGGAAAGGAAAGAAATCAGTAAAAATTGAGCTTAATTAGTCTCGATCTTTCGAAAACTAGACACAGCGACACAAAAAAATGTCTAGTTCCTTTTTAGTTCATCACGCAGTCGTCACTCTGTGTCGGTCCTAATTTCAACGCACGAATTGGTGTCAGACATTAAGTACGCTCAAATTTGACCAGATCTGTGCAGCAGAATGATTGAAAATTAGACCACTCTGATCCGTGCCACCAAAGGAAGCCATAATCGATTTGTTGTTAAAGACGCATTCGTGGGCCTTTCAAAAAAGAAATGATTTTCGTTAGGTACACACAGCTGGTCTAATTCTATTATCTTTCAACATCTGCTCAGCATTACTGGTTTCTGCATTAATTTTCCAATTGGATGGTTTCGGTCGATCAGCGCCACAGGCGGGTGTCACTTGGCTATCTCACCGGTCGTTGTTACCTTCCTAGAGCAGCTCAAGAATGAACGAGATCAAGGAAGCGTTTAGCAGCGATGCTTCGGTCCGCTTGCTAGACAGCATGCCCTCGCATGCATGTTCAGGCAGGGATTTCCGCCGCCTATGAACTTATTGAAATTTTTAAAAACATATGTAATTTCCTGTATTTGCTAATTTATATACTTAACTGAAACGACAGCGACGCTCTTATTTTAGTTTATTAACTCACATACTTTTCCCATTTCCTTCTGTGCTGATTTTCATTTTTCATGCAACTTATGCGCAAGTATAACGGAAGCGCGTCATGAAGAGTTACGGCAAGAACGCCACTGTAACTGCATCAGTGGAGAGGTGGGAGTGGGAAAAAAATACAAGAAGAAGATTAAGAGGAGGAGTAAGTTAAAGTGAAAGTGCATGTCGCCTGTCGCATGCTTTTGTTTATATGCCCGCTTTCTTGCACTTTCAGCTTCACTCAAGCGTGTAAGCGCGCTCCAGTTTACACGCTTACAATTAACATGCAAGCAACAACGTTTAAAATACATACAAAACAAGTAAGAAAGTCTAAGTTCGGGCAGAGCCGAACATTAAATACCCGGCGCACGTATTAAATATATGTTTTTCGCCTTACCGAAAGCTACGGCTACATGGTAAGCCGGGGCGTATCAATTTTGAGTAAATTAGAGTCCTTAAATTTCGATTTTGAAGTTTCAAGCAGTTCTGAAATTTACCGTTATATGAGAAGTGGCCGTTATTTTAGTCCGATTTCAATAATTTTCAACGGTTTGCTTATATGTGGCAAGCACAATAACCACACCGAGTTTGGTACAAATTGGTAGAACGGTTACTGAGATACATATATGTGATCATAAGTGGGCGGTGCCACGCCCATTTTCCAAAAATTTATCACAAACGTATTTCTTGGTAAAGAATTGTTGCAAGCATCAATTTTGAACAAATTAGCTTCAATATTTACTGATTTATCGAAGATTTTGTATTTCTCTAAATTACCGTTATATGGGATGTGGGCGTGGTTATCGTCCGATTTTAAAAATTTTCGGCGATTTTGTATGCTGTACCAAGGCCGATAACTGTGCCAAGTTTGGTAGAAATTGGTACAGCGGTTACCAAGATATACACATGTAACCATAAGTGGGCGTGGCTACGCCCATTTTCCAAAAATGTATAATATTCTTATTTTTTGTCAAGAAATTATTGTAAATACCAATTTTGAGTGCTTTATCTTCAGTAGTTACTAAAATATCGCAGTTTTCGTATTTCTGGAAATTACCGTTATATGGGAAGTGGGCGTGGTTACAGTCCGATTTCGCCCATTTTCAATAGCAACCTACCTTGGATTAAGGGAAACCTACATACCAAATTTCGTTGAGATATCTCAATTTTTACTCGAGTTATCGTGTACACGGACAGACGGACAGACGGACAGACGGACAGACGGACAGACGGACGGACAGACAGACATGGCTTAATCGATTTCTTTTTTCATCCTGATCATTTATGTATACATTTGTCTATATCTATCTCGATTCGTTTTGGTTGTTACAAACAACCGTTATGTGAACAAAATTAATATACCCTTGTGCACAAGTGCGCTCGGGTATAAAAACAGCAACAACATGCACTTCATTTTTTCCCCCAACATCGACTTAACCCCATCATCAGGCGCTAGCTGTTGCCACGCATGCTGTCGTAAATTCTTTCTTAACTGCAAACATATGTACGAACTAGAGATGGGCAAAACTCGTGATTTTCTACGTGACACGTCGTGTCGCGCTTTTTCACGCGTGAGTGTTAGCGGCTGAAATTTTTGCTGACGTCAGTCACGTAACTTTTACCTAGGTACATAAATACGTTATGTACGTTTTTAACTAAAAATTAAGACATTAATGCGGAAATACAGATTTAATTAAAAAATCAAAGAAACCAAAGTTGTGACGATACTTTAAAATTTTGTGAGAAAGCTTAAGACTTGCTACTTCTTAGAAGCTCTTCAATGCAAATTTTAGACATACCAGCTAGCTCAACAACTAGTGAAGGAGTTTTATTCTGCTTCAGACAGAATTGTAGAAGAAGGACATAACTTTTTGATGAAAACCTCGACTATACAAATTTCTAGCTTTTTTAGAAATAGTACATTCAATGTTTATATAATAATGTCCAAGTTTAAAGTAGCTCGGACTTAGCGTTGAGTTTTGAAAATTTTTTTTGTTGACGTTGTCACTCATTTTCTTTCATACAAAATATGCTCGTGTCGATTTTTTTATATGGAGAAAATGAGCAATATCGTCGCAAAAAAAAAATCCCAAGCATCAACGGGAAGTCGGAGCTACTTTCAACTTACTCAAAATATTTCTAAAAAATCGAATTAAAACTCTTTTCGAAATGTGAGTGGCGTAGAGTTATGATAAGCACTATATGTCTGAAATTTGTAAAAAAAAAAATTATTACGCTCATCTCTTGCTAGGCGTTTGACGAAGCTTTTGTAAAAAACCTTGTGTGATAAAAGCCTATTTATATGGAATGCTGTTTATATGCATAAATAAATTTTCAATTTGAAAAAAAAAATACGTGAGAAGGCGTGCGTGAGCGTGCGTGATTAAAAAAATAGGCATCGTGAGCGTGCTTGAACGTGATTGAAAAAAATATCACAGAACGTGAGTGTGCGTGATATCCAAAACCAACAACGTGAGCGTGCGTGAACGAGAGCCAAAATCACTCACGCGCCCATCTCTAGTATGTACATACATATCTATGTCACATAGACACACACTGGCTAGCATTAGAAGAGCAACAATAAAAATAAAAACTCACATAACTGTTAATGCCATGCAAAACGCTGCAATTTTACATTTCTTACGTTCAGCGTCCATGCATACATAAATTAAGAGCGAGGTAGCAGCAGCATAAAGTAGCAATGCGCCCATTAGCAGGCACACTAGTAGGAAAAGCGTTGAAATGAATGTACATAGTAGTCTACTTGGGAGGGCGGGGGCCATTTAATTACAGCTCTTCAGCTCTTGAGAAACATACATATATGCTATTTAACTAGTACATGTATGTAAGCATATCTTCATATGTGTTTTTTTTCTTGTATGCGTGCTTGTGTAGAAGCAACTACTTTAAGTATCTTTCTTTGCAGAATTTTGCTATGCTCCAACACTTCCTTGTAAATATTGCGCTTTTATGTGCGTGCATGGCTCATTATGAGTAGGGCGGGGCAGCTTCCTTTTGCCTTCTTTAGTATTCTCTTTGTCGATGCGTGTTGGCTTCTGCTGCTACTAGGTCAGGCGAAATAGTTGGGGTGATGGTCGCATCGCTCGCTTTTATTGCCTTTTCAAAATGCGTAAAATTAGTTTGTTTTTCACTTTGGTTACAAACTCGCTCAGTTTTCCGTTTATTTTGGTCGACAACAACAGGAACAGGAACAAAAAACGCTGCTGCGTCGAACAAACTTCCAAGTTAAATGAACTTATAAGTTTTCATGCGAAAGTGAAATGGGTGTCGAAGGAGCGGAGTCGACTTTGAGTTTGCCTTTGCATTCATGCAAATCGTTTTTTTTTTTTTATTCAACTAAACTTGCAAACTATTGTGTGGATAATTGCAACAAGCGCATACTCAAATATTTATTTAATTTCCAACTATGCTTTCTAAGGCCTACATAGGTATGTACATATGTATGTATGTATGTACATTACCGTAACAGTCTAAAGTATTTTTTCAGGGTAATTTCGAAAAAGAACTTTTTTTTTTGCTGAACGTTAGGCTCGCCTTTGGACATTTTTCGCCATATCTTCGGCATTTACAGTCTGATTTTAAAGTATGATATATCCATGTTCTTGTCTCACCGAGACATTTCTTTGCTTGTTAGTTGGTACGTTCTATTTGCGTATATTTTTATAATAATTAAAAGAATGCTACGGTCCTTCACGGAGATCATGACGCGAAGTCATGAAAGTGAAAGAAAACTTTTAAAATAAAATTTTTTAAATATTTGTGGTTGGTTTTTTTGGATTTTTTTTTCGTGAACATGTCAGTAATATCTTGCACAGTATATATGTATGTATTAGGGTGCACTTCGAAAATGCTTTTTTTTGAAATTTCAAGACCCTACCCCCTAATTTTATTCGTTTTTAGGAAAAATATTATTACCTATTGTTACCTGTCGATTTAGGTCAGAAAATAGGATTTTGTAGATTTATGGGTTTTTGAATGACTATTTTTCAATCGCTTTCAAAGTTTGGTTATGATCTGAGAAGAGGATATATAGGCCTACATTGTGCTTAGCCTCTTTAAGTACCGTCTTGAATGTTTTTGAATTTATTTAAAAGCTCGAAATTTTTACGAAAGTGTGTTGATTTTTTTTTTTTTATTATTGCGGGAAGATTGATAAACAATAAACTATTGATATTAATTATAAAAACTAAAATAGATTTAAAGAGCTCTATAAAGTGACATTTTCGTACAAATGTTCGATTTATAAAGCAGTTAAAGTATTCTTTATTTATTATGAATTTGGCTGTATATTTTTATAAAAAAAAAAAAATAAATAATAAATTTTTGAAAATAATAAAATAAATAGTATTTAAAAACTTGTCAATATGAGATTGTCATATTTGTAGTTCTGATAAACACTATACCTTAAAATTACTGTATCTTGCTCCAGCCCAATTGTAGCATAAGTAAAATATGTCAGACTCTATTCTAAGTTTTATGAGCCTTCTATATTCCTGAACCAGGCAAAAGCTCTTAAAAATGACTCAACTATTCAAGACTAAAATTAGCTGAATAAAATGCTGAAAAGTATTAAGTCGGCCAATTCCGTTTAATTGGAAAACTTTTGAGCTACGAGTAACTTATGTAGCTGCAAACATGCTATTGCCTGCGTTTTGTTCTTTTCTATTCATAAAGCTTCTTTATTCTTTATCCTTTCATAAATTTTTATCTACAAAAGCCATATTCTCAAATCACAGCTTAATACGTACTTGGCATATCTCTTTTTGGCAGTTCTTTTCGAAAAAGTAGAAGCGCAAACAAATTGATTTTCTTTTTTTTTTTGACTTGATGCAAATTTGCTGTCAAAATTCCGGCAATTGCTTTTTTCTTAAGTTTCACCTACATACATACATACATACATGTATGTATATTGTAGTATTTGTATGGAAGATCATTCTTCATTCTGCGTTATTCATTGTTTTCATTCATTAAATTTACTCTTTTCAAAGGAAAAGGAATTGAATGGCCATTGAAAATATTTTAGAAATAATCTCAGCTCTAAAAATCAATTGGAAGTAGCGTAAGTATTTGTAGATGCGCTTGTTGTAGACACTTTGATTTTCATGATTGACAATTTATAAATTATTCCAAATAATTTCGCAAGAAAAATACAAAAACCCATTAGTGAAATATGTAGAAAATGGTTGATAGCAAAATGTATATGTACGTAGTTTGAAAAGTTTTATTAACATCTGAGTGGACACAGTAGTAAGGGTATAAGTATGCCTCCGAGAAAGCTAACGCTTTTGTAAGCAGCCAAAAATCTATTACTGAGCCCACCCGATTTACCTATTCGTACTACGCTTTTGCTTTTCAAAGTTCAAGAGACGATTTGAAAGCAATGCTTGTTTATGTACATACATATGTATGTATGTTTGTGTGACAAGAAGTACACACTCGTACGTGATTGAAATCCTCATTAAGGCATTGAGCGGCTCGTCGACTTTGAACATTTTCCGGCTCCTTTTATGGCTGTTATTGTACGTGCGTTAGAGCAGCACATTTTAATCGGAATACTGATAATATTGTAAATCAAGGCCCAGCTGGAAAAATGTACATAAAGTTAAATTAAAATTAAAGCTATTAGTGCCATAGCCACCCTGTGGGGAAAATCTCTAGTTGTGATCTGGTGCGCTTCTTGTACATTTAGACTCAGTACTGGTTCGCAATAAATTTCCTTTGCATGTAAACAACTGGCGATGCATCCCTTTTTCGATAGTTCCGAACTAGTCCTAAATTCTATAGCTCCGAACCAGTTCTAAAACCGACAGACGAAAGAAAAAAGTATCATGATTTTTCAATCTTTTCGATTCTTCAGTGTGCGATTTTAAATTATTTTCAAAGAAATGTTTTTTCAATTTGAAATCAAATTTGTTTGAATGATTGTAAGAAATGTACGTTTACATATCTTTGGCTGTAGTTGACTTTGCAGAGGTGCTCGCTATTATTGGTTAGATTCCAGACGGTCCCAAGATGTTGATATGTTAACACAAACTTTTGTTTTGTATTACCAAACTATGAAAAAGCATCTGCGAAGTGCAGAATGAAAGTGTATTTCAATGAAAAAGCCGCCAAACACATTTTCGATAGTTTCGAATTAGTTCGTACTGCATCAATTTTTCTATAATTCCGAACCAGTTCCAAATTTGTCACCTTATATGCAGGATTGTAGTGATAAAAGTGAAATAAAATAGTTTATTTAAGAAAAAAAAATTAAAATTAGTATTATTATGAAAGTTTTGTAAAGTGGGCGTAACCACGCCCACATATGATGAAAGATGTATCTCAGTAGCCCCTTCACCAATCTTTACCAAACTTGGTACGAGCCTTGCCTTGGGTCCAGCTGAGAAATCTGTTGAAAATCTTCGAAATCGGGCAATTTACTACGCCCACCTCCCATATAACGGTAATTTACAGAAATACGAAAACTGCGTTAAATCAGCAGAAAATTATATTATTATAATTTTTTGGACAACGGGCGTGGCGCCGCCCCCTTGAGACCACAAATGTGTATCTCGGTAATCGTTTTATGAATTTCTAACAAACTCTGTGCATTTAATAACTTTGGCACGGAAAGGCCATTTGTTGAAAATAATTCAAATCGGACAAAAATTTCACCCGCTTTCCGTATAACGGTAAATTTCAGAAATGCGAAAACTCCGATATTTCAATAACGGAGGACGCTAATTTACTCCAAGTTAATAGTTATAACAATCTCTTAACAATAAACAAGACTGATATAGACTTTTAGGAATTGGGCGTGGCACCGCCCACTTTATTACTACAAAGGTGTATCTCGGTAACCACTTTCGATTTCCAACAAACTTGGTTCAATTATATAATTAAGTCTAACTCAATGAAAACGTTTGAAATCGGGAAAAACACCCCTACTTAACATGCAAAGGTAATTTAGAGAATGTTGAAATGACGATATTGATACCTGCGCCGGGTATTTTATGTAGTAAATTCGGTTTCGCCCAAACTAATACTTCGTTACTTTGTTTTTCTTCAAATGGCACCAAACTTTTCAATTGGCTGAAGATACCAAAAGGGAATAGTAGTATTGCAATAGGTATAGTTTTGTGAAATCCTTCACTTGTACCACTTTTTGAGCAGCTAAAATTTTCTAGTCTCTAAAGTTTATTCAACTGGTTTCTTCTATTTTAGTATTGCAACCTCCTTTTGAGAAACATGGTTCTTATTTTATTGATAAATATTTGAAATATTCTTATGACTAAAAATAATTTCCGCTTATTTGACACTTTTATTTTTCTATTTTGCACTTTTCTATCCCTCTTAGCAAAGGATAGTTGGCAGCCCTGCATATTAGATATATTTCTCATGTGTTTTCCAACAAAAGTGTTACAACAGATTTTGGCAGCGCTTCCACAAGTGGGAGTTCTCTCACCACTACTCTTGGGAGACTCTGAGCACATACATGTCGAACTCTCGGTCGTAATGCAGCTCTAGAGTTAGCTCATAGCTTTATGCTAGCCACACTGCCCTCATGGCACCGGGAATTGCCTTTCCAATTGGGTAACAAAACGCAAAAATATATGTAGTACGTACGTATGTATGTATGTTAGCGCACCTTTGAATGATTCTTCTTTGTATTTCCTTTTAAAATTTCACTCAGCCTTTTGCAGTCACGAAATACATAAGTAAATGATTGCGCTGGCTTTATGTGTACTAATATTCGTCTACTTTGTTGTTTTCCCCCCTTTTTTGCATACCTTTGTTGGTACCTAAATCCTTACCTTGCCTACCATTTGATAAAAACCGAACTTCTTTGTTTGACATTGAAATAATCTGCAACTAGCAATCTGTTGGAATATTTACTTTGCACACATTTTGACTACAAAGAACCCTTTCTTTTGTTATCTTTTCAAATTTCAAATATTCGGTGTTGGTATTGTGGTTTTAGTGCCACAAGTACGATTCTTGCTCCAAATAGGAAATGTTTTTTTTTTTTGTGGTTCGATTGGCTATCTTTAATTAAGCAAACAAGCCAAAGTAGTCAGTTCCCGCAATAACGCAAAATTCAATTTGTGTAAGCAACTGATGAAAAAAATTTTAATAAAAAAAAAATAGTTCAAGATGTATGCTTTATTTTTTTTGGGAAAAAAATGTATACAGATATCATGAAACGCTTTTTAATTTTGCATTTGTTTTTACGCATAAGCAATGGAATGAAGATATGTATGCATACATACATACATACCTACATATACACAAATACACATGCATATTAAGGGTGCTATAATTTTTGGAATTCTCAATATCTTTCTTGATATCTCCTGGAAATGTGATGGCCTTAGACATTCCTTGTATTATGGTTCAAAATTTGTAGAGAAATGAATATCGAGTAGAATCTAAAGCGATTTCTCTTCGCATATCGAACAGCGGAAATCTATCTAAAAGCCTAAAGATTTATGGCCTTATTCATAAAAAATAATCAAATTTATAGAGCTATATAAAGGGACATTTTCATACAAATTTTAGAAAAAAATTTATAAAACAGTTAAAGTATTCTTTATTTGTTATAAATTTGGGTGTTAAAGGTTACGACTTGAACTTAAAATTCGAAATTCAGTATTTTTTCCTTAAATTTCTAGAGAGGAATCCAAAAAAACTTTCTATGTATATCGCGCTCTAACCGCCAAAATGATGTTAGCGACATTTGTTCAAAATTTTATTTTTGATGCAGAAATGCTTCTAGAAACTCTAGGAAAGCTTCTGCATCAAAAAGAAAATTTTTAAAAAAATGTTGCTTACATCTTTTTCGTGGTTAAGGCTCGATATGTATATGGGCAAATCCGCGGAACCGTGTGATTCAACGCTAAAAAAACGTAAATTTTTAGATTGAATGCAGAAAAATAAATTATACATCAAATTGTTTGAAATCCAATGAGGAAACATTAAATTATTGTGTGATACATTTTTTTTAAATGCTTAAAGAGTTGTAAGTAAAAAACAATAATTTTTTATAACTAAATGTTAGCGATACTTCTCGAGGGTGTGGTTTTTGTCAGATTATAAAAATTTTCAAGAAGAAGGTCAGGCGCAATGTGTATATCAAATTTGGTACAGATTGGTGAAGTGGTTTTCGAGATACAAATATTTGACAAAAGTGGGCGGGCCACGCCCAGTTTCCAAAAAAATTTTTCGAAAACCAAATTTTCGCTTAATATCCATTGAAAATATCATTTTTGAGTATATATTTAAAAATTCGTTAACCGCACTGATCTGAAAATCCTTTACATATACTACACATATATATTCATTGCCGTATTTTAGACAACAATTATTTTATGTATTAAGCATTTTCAACCAACTTTATGAAGAATTTTATCTAACGATCACGCTTAATGCCAACCTCTTAGGATGTTTTAGTCTGTCAGTGCGCTATTCAAACAAGTAATTTTTAGCAAAAAAAAACCGACTTCAACTCCCATATAAAAAAAAAATATATATATATATATATCTCATGATCCGCTGATCGGATCTTAACCAGATTAGTATGGGACCACTTCTGAGACACTTCCTTTCCGATGCAAAAATCGGTTGACGTGGTCCAAAGTTATGCGGTAACATACATAAAAAAAAAAAAAAAAAATATTCCGACGAACTGATAACCTCCTCCTTTTTTGGAAGTCGGTTAAAAATGAGAAATTTGTAGTCATTCACGCAAAGACCTATGCAGACAATATTTGTTATATTTTCAATATTTTGAAAGGCAACTGACAAAGACAACTGTAAAAGGTCTTATTTTATTTTTTTAATGTGTAATTATGTAAATAAACAAATGAGAACAATTTAGTAATCACTGAAAGCGCAAAATGACTTAATGAAACTTAATATATTACATTTTTCATAAGTACGAGTGACAGATTTCAAATTGTTATAGTTTATTTCCAATGAGGAGCACATATATCCTCAACGCCTCATGCATTTTCCAATATTACATTTTCTATTTTCCATGATTTTTCAATGTCAAAGGTAGCCAAAGTGACTTGTCCAATTTGTTATTTTAATTACTTTGATTGTTTTTAAAAATTAAAATGACGTAATTAAAATAAAAAAAATATAAAAAATAAGTTACAAGAACTCGTAACATTTGTTATCAAAATGGTCCAAGTTTTTTATAAAAAGTAAAATTACATTAATACAATTAATTTAAATGTGAGCGACACAAAAGCACACGGTGCCGGAGATTTGCCCATATTTCCTATTTTCAAACAAATTATGGCTACCTTAATATGCGCATGCACATGTTCTACATACGTTTGCACTGGCATCTATAGGTATGTACATATTTATGCCAGTATGTGTGTACGCTTGACTTTTCAACGTTTTGTTGCTCTTCCAATGCAGCAACTTCCTGCTTTTATGCGTTTTACGTGCCAACATTCGAGGCAATCGAATTTCGTTTCATTTCTTAGTGCAGTATGATTGCTTGCAACACAGCTGCATAACCTTGCTGTCGGCCGGTATTAAATATAAGCTTGCACTCGTTGACGGTTGTTGCCTGTGCATACTTATTAAGCTTTCTTTGGTATTTTGTTTTGGAACTCTGAGTAGTAGCTTTTAATGAAATTGATTCTCAAGTTGTTGCAATCGGTATGAAAGCGCAATGTCATTGTAAAGGGTTATCCGATTCGAGTTTGGGAAAGTAAATCCCATTTTCATGCATTTCGTATAAAATTCTTCTTCGCTGACAAGGCGCCCCATTTCACGCTTGGCGCCTATGTTAATAAGCAAAATTGTCAAATCTAGTGGTCAGGCAGCGCCATCGCGTCGTAGTTCTGCGGGAACGATGAAGGAGCTGCCGCAACCGTAAATTTTCAGCGCCTTGCTGCCACGGTTAACATTTTTTTGTCTAAAATTGAAGACTGAAATATGATTTCAGAAAAGCGGGTTCACATATCCAGAGCTCCTAAAAAGTCCGTTTAAATGTGAACAATCCTGCAGGTCTTGAGAAGAATTCTTCAGGTTGAGCAAGTTAAGGGCAAGTTACGTCTACTTATGGCTGAGTTATTACCCGTATAGTGTGAAACAACAGTGACAATAACCTCGAAGAGACCAAATCCGCTGGAGAAAACTTGCATGGCAGAGTCCAAGCATTATTATGAAACAAAAAAAATTCCATCGAAATTTTATTTTTCATAATCGACTTCCTAGAAGAAAGTGAATGGCGCTGAATTTTTTGTTGGTTGTAAAGTAAACCATTTAAATGAATTTAAATTATATTCCACAGCATCTCATTATTTGATAACCTTTATACAAAAACATTTATAAAACATTTTCGTTATAAATATTTAAAATTATATAAACACATTTTTATTGCTACCTGAAGAACCCCAAAACGACAATCTGATCTCACATATATCGTAGTTTTCAATATCTCTGAGCTGGAATATTTCGTCACTGAAGCACCAATCCTTCTTTGTTACTTACATTTTATACGTTTACTCGCATTTTGCTTTTAAAATTCATGTCCTTAAGTTTCAAATACTCAACCGCTTACTCCCCCGCCAGGGAACTATAAACCACAAAAAGTAAAACCACAGACAATTGTTAAAAGTGCACCCACACACTTTGTATAAAAGTATGAGCACATACATACATACTCTCCTTCAGAAAAAAGAACACACTTATGTACATTTCCTCAAGTATTTTTCCATTTCCATACCAATTTTTGGACTCGTCAATTTCAAGTACATAATAAAAGTTTTGCAACCTCTTGTTGCACACAATAGTCTCGAGTGCGCGCAGCATCTGCAATGCAGCAAGAACAAAATAACGAACACACACTGTTGCAGCAACAACGCTAAACAGGAACAATAACAACAAGCCCAATCAATTGCAGCAAGCAGCTGCTTGCATGCTGCTGCTGCTGCCTTCGCTCTTCCTGGAGGACAAGTAGTAAAATTGTATATTTATTGTGAATTTATTTCTGGCATTTCGCATGGAAATACAGTTTTGCTTACAATAACAATTTTGCACACAACGCCACAGTGTAACGAGTGCGGGCAATATTATTAGAGATTGGTGTGGCAGTGAAACGATTTAAAATATGTCATCAAAATTTTTCAAGTTTTGTCCAAATCGGTAGAACTTTTCAACATAGACTTGCAATTATTTATATATGTATGTGTGGGTTATATGGGAGGTGGGCGTGACTTTGAAGCAACTTTAAACATTTTCAGGTATGTTAAAGATAGCATCAAATTTCGTAAAAATATTAAATTTTGTTACAATCGAACTAAATTTGGTACATTTTAGTCTCCAGTTCTATTGGAGGTAGGCCGATTTTGCTCAAACTTTAAATTTTTTCTTAACATTTGCCAAAAAACGCTCTGTGCAAAATCATTCATTGATCTGCATTAACTCCTTCCACTTTTGGGCACTCACTATATGGGAAAGTTACACTGTGCAACGTAGCCCAACACCTAGCATTTTAAGCATTTAACATTTTATTTGTAAACATTTTCCATTGGCTTGACTGCAAGCAGAGTCAGAGAAATTGGTTTCTTTTAATGAAATTGCATATCCACAAGGACGTAAAGATTTTTATTGTATTGTATTGTATTTATTGTTGCGTGTGCGAGTTTTGAAAATGCTAAAATATCTTTCGAAAATATTTTAAATGCTGGCTGCATATCTAAATTGTATGATTTAAAGCTTGCTTTTACAATTTTTCACTTTGGGAGAAGGAAGAGGCTCACCCTTATCCTACGGTGTATGTGTACATACATACATATCTGATCTGGTTGAGAAAGCAAATCACTTGCAGTCGCTTGAATTTGGTAATCTCCTCTTACAATTGTAATTTTGGGAATTTTCTATAAATTGAGTACAAGTATTTACCGGAAGGAGTGAGTGAAACGAGCATACCAAATAGGAAGGGCGCTAAAATTGGAGTTTGGATAGGTATGTAAAAAGTTGCTTGAATGTGGGTGTGCGTGCGGTTTAGCCGATTACCATTTTGCTGGAAGAATCGAGTGTGCTCTTCGATGCCGACAGGAAGTGAACTTCATTGAGCAGTTCGACCACTTATACCGCAGACAATTTTGGCATTTGAAAGATATATATCGAGCTTCTACAAATTGCTTAACCCTTTGTTAAACGTTTTAGATTTTGTGGTTAAATAAAGAATTATGTACTTATATTGAGAAATTAAATAAAAAATTTATTTACTAGAGAAATGGAAAGCGGCATGTCGGAGTTTATCCTTTGCTGCCCTAATTGCTATGCGAGTGGAAAAGGAGAGGGTGAAATGGATATTTGAATGGCATTAAATTCGTAAAAGTGAATGGGTATTTAAAGAAATTTGTAAAGCAAGAGCTTTAAAATATTATCAGAAAGGGTGTATGTATGTATAAGTGTATGTATCTTACGTCTGCAAGAATGTAGTGCATGGCTGAAAGTGATTTTAATAAAAAAATAGCTGCATACACATATTTTAATTAAAAAGTTGTGTTGCATTCTATATCTATAATACGCGATGGGATTTTTTGTCCAGGACATCAGATCTTCACCGTTCGTTCGATTTTCAAAAGTGAGGAGTCAAACTAAAGGGCTTGGGCTCTAGATGTGCAATGAGGGTTTACTTTTTCGAAGAGTTGCTACCAGTTAAGAAATTCAGCTTAAATTATTTAAAAATCTAAATCAATTGTCACAATATGAGTATCAACCGAAGTGGTTTTGAAAAGGATTTATATCTTAACTACGTGTAGAAGGGTTGCCACATGTTTAAAAAATGTAATTAAAGGAATTCGGTAAGTTAATAAGGTATCACTATACGGGTGTCAGACAAAAGGGGTTTAAGAAGGTAGTAGTTTGGCGATATTTTGAAGAGGGTTGCCACTGTTTGAAAAGTCGAATTAAATTATTTTATACCCAAGTTAAATAAAATATTAAAATTGGATGAAAGAGTTTTAAGAAATATTTATTTGACAATTTAGAATATTTTTGATGTGTTTTGAGGGTCGCCCCAGTTTAAAAGGTTAAATTAAAATTATTTTATAAATTAATAAAATAAATTTCAACTTAATTCATCAGTTACTTTAAGTATTTATAAAAACGTCAGACGAAAAATATTTAAAGAAATTTTATTTCGCCTGTTTTGAAAGTCGTATTTAGTTTAATTATACACAAATTACTTGAAATTTTAAAATATGGGTATCAAACGAACGAGTGTTAAGATATCTTTAAATTGAACATTTAGAACTTTTTAAGGTGCAATAAGAGGGCTGCCACCTGTTGAAAAAATTAAATTCAAATAATTTAATAATGTAAATGGATTGTCAAAAGATGGGTATCAATCGAAATGGGTTTGAAAATAATTTATTTCTGAACTGTATTCAGGAGAGATGCCACGTGCTTAAAAAATTAAATTCAACTTAATTCATCAGTTAATTGAAATATGTATAACAATGCCAGACGATACAAAGATTTTAGTTTGAAAATACATACTTTTAAAGGGGTTGCCACCTGTTTGAAAAGTCGAATTTATTTTACTTATACGCAAGCTACATACATAAATGAAATATCGAAATCTTAGTGTCAAACGAAAGAGTTTTAAGAAAACTTTAGGCTGATCATGTTTTAAATTAGGGTTGCCATTTATTTTTATTGTTTGAAGGTCATCACACCTTCACCGTTTTTATCGAATTTCCAAAATGAGAAGTCAAATTAAAGAACTAGGATTCTACACAGATGTGCACAGGTTTTATCTTTTGAAGTTAGAACCTTTGTAGGTGTACAGGGAGTTTTGAAATGTGATCAAATGAAAACCGACACCATGCGAGACCTCTCATCACTGAGAAATGGTTTAGATTAATCATTAGGAATATTTTTAGAAGTTTTTGAATAGGGTTTCACCTGTTTAAAAAATTAAATTAAATGTTGGCGTAACATCTTAAAATATTCCCTTGCCCAGGAATCTGTCAAGGAGGAGAATTTTTTCACTGTGGGGCACGTATACTCGCTTTGTGACGACCGGCGTATACACCTCGCAGCAGATGTCAATTTCGCCTCGGAATTCAATCTTCGCATTCGACGTGATTCACATCAGCTCGTTCGGTAAACAATCTACCATTTAGATTCGATTCGAATCGAAATAAAAATAATCGATGTAGAAACGAATCGAAAAAAATAAATAAATCGATTAAACACCATTAAATTATATTATCAAGTCTAACTGAGTATATTATCTAAAATTTTGGAAATTTTGGAAAAAATCGCCGCTTATTATCATGCAATGGTAATTTTCAGAAAGGTGAAAAAATGATAATTGGTACGTGCGCCGGGAATTTAATATTCGGCTTCGCCCGAACTTAGAATTCTTTACGTGTTGGTTTTTAGGTTTCATACCTCGTTCGCTTGCCTCTTTTTATACACTTAAATAAGTAAGTACATATATAAATTTTTAAAAGAAATATAAAATGTCATTGCTGTTTTAATACAACGTTTCCCCCTCTTCCCTAATCTACCATTTATTTCGCAATTTTTTCAGCTAATGTTTTTCAAGACTATTATTGTTACCTTTCTTTTATTATTTTCTGTTATGCTTCGCATTCCATTTTCCAAAAAAGTAAGCTTGTGGGTCTTCGCCACATTACTACATACATACATATGTATTACAATTTTATTCACCTTTCCGCGGTTGCGCTCACTCGAAAGTACCTTAAGCATCTGATAAGCGGTGAAAATCCGCTACAAATGCGCTGCACAATTTACTTGATACTTGTTTAACTGGTTAGAGGGGTCAGGTAAATTGAAGCCAATTTTAATCCGGAATTTAAAAAATACAAAAAATAAATGGTAAGCTTATTTATGGCATTAATTTTAAAGGGATTACTATTGTTGGCCAAAAAAAAAGTTTGCTTTAAGAGGCTGTAAATGGAATTTAAGATAAAGAATGTAGAAAAAGTTTTAAATTTAATTAAAGACAGAAATCCAAAAAAAAGCTAAAATTCTTTAGCCCGCTGTTGCTACACACTCATGA
>NW_023462258.1:0-20191 GCF_013731165.1 Rhagoletis pomonella
TGAAATATTATATTTAACGAGAGCGTACAATCGCGTATGCCAATGATATCGACAACATAAGATGAGCCGGCCGCTGGAGTTACGAAAGAAAGATTTCACGCAAAAATGTGTCACCGAATCCAACGAGCACTGACTGCTCTCAACTCATTTCAAATAACCATAAAGCAAGTAAAATGAAATTTAGGAGGAGCTGCTTTCCAGTAAACAACCGCACGTTATTTTATAACCCTGCAGATATTTACATAAGTGTGCTGCATTGCATCTACATCCATATACTATCTAAAATTAAATTAAATTACTGGTATGTACAGATATACATATTTATATATGTAGAAATTGCAATCTTCCAAATTTCAATCGCTTGTTTTCCGGTTATTATGCAAGCTTTTGTGTGGTAATGTATGCCGGTGTATGTATGTATGCATGTATGTCTGCGAGTCTTCCCATGTAGGAATAATCGCACTTGCAGCCATAAATAATCAGTATTATTGGCCGATTACAAGCGAACAAGCAGCGGTTAACATACAAATTTAAATTCCAACAATTATGTCGATTGTTAATCTGTCTTTGTTGTTGGTTTTCGCCACACTCATATAGTTGCCAGTATTTTGCGGCTACAACCAGGTACAAAAATAACAGATATACAACAACAACATAAGGTTACCACAAATGCCGGCTGACCCAATTTGCTGGCCACAGTTACGCCTTTATTAAGGCGATTAAGCGACCAAGCTAAGGCGACCAAAAGTTATGTACGAATGTAACTAAACGCGGGAATTTTAATCGCTAAATCGGCAAAATGACTAACGGTATGTATGCCAAGTAATAAACTTATAAGAACAGCAACAGCAGAACGATAAAGGTATGCAGCTAAATCTACGTAAATCGAAGACACAAAATTTATATGAGAATGGAAATCCATTGTAGAAGATTCACCGATCATTTATCTGCTATTCGTTTTCTTGTAATTACGAGTACGCAGAAAAATGTTGGAAAAGGCAAATGCCGGCTAAGCCTCTCAACGATTTTCTGCGATCAATGCGTTTTTAGGTAATGAAAAGATCGTTTAAACAGGGTACAACATTTTCAAGTACAAGCGTAATTTATAAAAGAGGTAGCTATTGACAAAAAAAAAACACACAACCAAAAAAAAAAGATGAAATCGTAGAAGAGAAATAAAAAGATAAATACCCAATAAACATTGGGCTTGGTTAACAATTCGAAAGATATTGGAAAACAAATATTTTTTTAAAGTCTCACCTTCGATAATGAATGCGGAATAGATTACTATTCGATTCCAGAACTAGGCCATTCTCCAGCAAAAGGAAGATCCGGTATCCAATTCGAAATTCAAAAAGTGTAAGCGAAAATTGTCTTGATTCGACTTGTATTGCGTTACATTGATACAAAAATAAGTCCTTTCCATAAAATGAAATGGCGTTGCTGGGATTCTCATTCAAAGGTATATACGTAGACTGGCGGGAGACCGTTGCAAGCTTGTGTTTACGTGTAAAGAGAATTGCTTCGGCTTTGTGGGGGTTTCTTCCGAGTGCTTATTCTCTGCCCAATATTACCGGCATCAATTAGTGTAAAAATCCATAAGCATATAAAATATTTTTAAGTATTCATATTCCTTGCTTACAAACTCACATCAGAATAATTTTAAAGCCACTCAGCTCCCCTTGCAAATAAAGTGGCAACAACGGTGCAATTACGCCTGGAGTTAAGCTATCTGCAAACGCATATCAAAAAGGCCGCTCGAGGTTGTAAAAAAAGAGCCAGAGAGCTAACGAAGAAAGCTGTAAAGCAAGCAGCAGCGAAAGAAGGCAACAAAGGCCAAGCTTGGGATCAGGTGGGGTACCGCATACAAAGATAGGTTAATGCAACCAAATTCATATGCCTGGCAACCACTTAAACGGCGGCAACATGTAAATCGCACAGATATCAAACTTGTTAACAAGCATTTAAGAAGAAGGTAAGCAGCGCAGCCGCCAGTGAGGCCGTGCCGAATTGTGCCTCGCCGCTTAACAATACCACTGCCCCACTGCGCTGCCATCGCCGCTGCCAACACTATGCTGCGCGCTGTTCACAATAATTAACCCATGCAATATTTGCGCCTTGTGTTTTTTATCGTGTTTTTTTTTGCGCTTAATGTGTGTACCTACTTGCTGATTTTGTTATTAAGTATATGAGTATATAGCCGGAATACATCAATAAAAACGATGGAAACATCGATTGTATCGCGATAGCAGCAGCAACGCGCAAACTAACCGCTTATAATGAGCGCTTACGCATATGTGAAGTGCACTGGAGCTCCTTTTGTACTTACTCATATTTGTATTGCTGTTGTTGCGCTTATATTTCAGCTGTTGCACGCATATGCCTCATAGCTGCTAGGCGTACACCACATTCTTTTTAACAAGGAGCTACTTTACCGTTGTTGCCTCCAGAGTGTATGGGAGTAAAGTGATGCAGATGTACATACAGCATTTATGAAATGTTTGTTTGTGTGCATTTTCGCCAGCTTTTTATTTCCAGTTTACCTTTTTTTCATCATTTATTGCCTCTTTAGCCAATTTTGGTTTCGGCAATGTGTTAAATTTAAAACCGGCTGCTCAACGCTCAAGTGCCTTATGGGCTTTTCACCAGCCAATTGGCGATTTTTTTTTCATATATGTGAGTATGTCTATATAATGCCAAGTGCATTTGCTTGTATTGTTTGGAGCTGCTGTTGCTGTTTCGTTTGTTGTAATTGCGGTTCATCGTATATCGGTAGCTGTCATCATCACCTGTGTCTTGCTTGCCCTCTATAATTTGGCCACAG
Source organism: Rhagoletis pomonella (assembly GCF_013731165.1). Lineage (NCBI taxonomy): Eukaryota > Metazoa > Arthropoda > Insecta > Diptera > Tephritidae > Rhagoletis > Rhagoletis pomonella. The sequence continues at coordinate 2,825 of NW_023462258.1, forward strand.
CTTTAACCAGCAGCCAGCGGCGACTTAATTCAAATTTGGTGCAGATATTTCAGATTGAGACTAAGTAAAGCAGATTTTGCCCTGGAGTTAGCTTTTACGACAACTACTTTTATGGATTATCGATCAATTTGTACTGTATGAGCTGTACGTAATTAGCTGTACAGAGAAAGAGATGCATATACATATTATATTTGTGAGGAATTTGAGATGAAAGTTGGATAGAACGGAAAAGCTCAGCAAAGAATTCGAAAAAATTGATGCAAGTAATTTATTTCGAGATTAAAATTTTATTTTTAATTACTATAATTTTACGTGCAAGACTTTGAAGTTGTCAAGTAGTCAGGCAAAAGAACTAATTTCAGAACAGTGACGACCCGAGAGAACTGTTCCCCTGCGCTTTAAAGCTTTAAAAACTCCTTTCGGCCGGTTATGTTTTGGTGGTGATTGATAGAAAAAACTTTATAGAGCTCTAAAAAGCTTCTCCACTTCAGTTAGATTTTATATAAATGTACGGAGAGTAAAAGCTTTCTCTGATCTTCTCTGGTCTATGTAAAAAAGCGGCGATGAGAGATGGAGAGAGTACGCGTCCATACAAAAATTTACAAAATGCTTTAAAAAGCTTTTCTCGCTGGAAATACTTCAATCGGGAATGAACACGCAACGTCACTGGCCATTAAAACGTCCTGAAGGAAGCACATTTTAATTAGATATTTCGATTTAGTTGAAATGCAAGCACTCAGAGTAAAATCTCTTTGGTTGTGAACGGCAGAAAATACTGGCTGCCAGGATGAGTTTTTACTCTCTCAGGGTCGTTTAAAAATTTATATCAGTGACGTTCAAAACAGTGCCTGCGAGAAAAGCTTTTTTTAAATTTCTATACATTTTGTATGGATGTGTAGAAGGTAAAAGCTCTCTCTGATTGTCAATGATTTATATATAGAAATTTTAGTTGCTTATCCCGCAATAGAATCTTCTATCCTGAACCAAATTTTGGACGTTAATGGTACATCATCTACAGAAAGCTTAAAAAGCTCGGCACGTATGTCTACGAAATGGGCCACACTGCTAGAGAACACAAGCTTTTTATAATTAACTAGCAAATACCCGGCGTGCTTCACTGCGCCTTAAAAGTATTTTTGTGCTGTTTGAAACTTTTTTATTGTAATCTTACTATTTAAGCTTTTTAGGATTATTGTAATCCTAACCATTTAAGCACAATACACCCCGGACCGAACAAGAAACAGTCGAAGCAGTCATCTTCTCTGGGCTATGTGCTCCACATCAAGAAAGGCCAAGTGGATTTGTACGCAAACAAGATCTCGAGATGTGGCATATGTTACTTGGAACTGTATTGATTTTTAGTGAAAACCGTTTGTAAGTCATGCAGAGTCCGCAAATACTTCCGTAAGCATTTTCCGATACATCCGAGATACATCCGACTGGCCGAGCATACTTTGAAGTGTCATCCAATTACAATTTAAGACAGTTTTATTATGCGGCAATTTAGAAGTTCACAAATTTTATAAAGGAAATTTTTGCACATACAGTACGCTTTTAGGTGCTTTTAGTAGTCGCACCTAAAAACCCAAAGTTTGTAACTTTAAAAGAATTCCGTATCCGTCCGACTCTCGAAGTTCATTGTCGAAAATCAATAAGCTCGATTTACTTAACTTTCAACCCTCTAAATCAAGTTTTTGATTCGCTTCGATTGCATAAATTATTTCTTCTTTTGTGTTAAAACGGTCTAATGTATGTACATAGTACTTATGTAAGTGTTAATAAATTCATTTCGTCAGCTTTAAAGTTTCCAAATTTATTACCTTAATATAGAGCTGCAGACATGTGAGATCGTGTTTGGACTTTATGCAATGCAGCTATGCACAACGGTTGGCATGTAACCACTAGCGCTACACAGACTTGACTATAACTTATGACCAACCACAACATCTTCGAACAATTTTACGTGCAGCTGTCAATTGGCTACCCTTTTCTCTCAAAGTATCGACCAACTGACGGACAGCCGAAAACATTCACTTACTACTTGTGTAGCTCCCGAATTTAAAGCGTGCCGTACTTGTATGGACAAACATACATAGAAGGGGTATTGCTGCTCTTCTGCTTTTCAATTCGAAAAGACGAGCGCACGATTTTTCAGCTGTCAATTATTTTCTCTCCGACTGTCAAACGACTGACAGCAAAGCAACAAGTCAATGAAGTCAGTGAACTATAGCAGCATATTCAACCGATTTTTTAAAATCGAGCAAACGAAAAAATTACATCCACTTCATTTGAATGCACCTCTTGCATTCATATACATTTGTATGTATGTATGTGGGTTCAACAAGTAAAGCACAGAAACAACGACAAATTGTTAGTAAAAGTATATAAAAGCGTAAATCGAGCGCATGACCAGCGATAGTCAGTCCGAGGTCAATTCATTGGAAACTACTTAAAAGCACAAATTTCATTTCGAATTGCACCCACGTAACTGTTGTACAAATGAAAAATCAACAAATTACAACACATGCGCGCTGTTGCACACGTTGCATGCCACTTTTTTTGTGCTCTGTTGTTATTTTTTTTATTTTTTGATATTTTTTATTTGTTTTCAAAAGTGTAGCGGCACGTGACCTCGGTGACTACTACTGCTTGATGAGCAGTGAAAAATTCGAAAAAGCAGCTCGACATATGTAAACACCTTTATGTACATATATACGTACATATTTCAGCTAAAGTAATTCAGCTTGTAAAAATGCGTGGCAGCAAGAACACAGCAAAATTTGCCACAGAACGGATGCTAGAATTTTTAGCAACATATGTACATACGTCTGTACCTAAATATGTTTTTAGTTATTTTTATGGCATTCTTTTCTCTTTTATGTGGTCTTTTCCCGATTTCTCAATGTCTGCTCACGCAAATTAAACGTTAAACACTCAGTGAGCACTTATATTAATATTTTATTATTGAAAAATTTATTGCGAACTATATAAAAGTGTGTATTTAATGGCTTCAGCTACTTTAAAATGCTAAATGGTTTTTCGAAAATTGTACTGCTTTTCTGTGGTGCAAAATTTTAAGTAGCTACACACGCACTTTACAGCGCATTTTGTTAATGGAAAAGCATTTCCATACGTATATGTACGTGGAGAAAACAGGGTGTATTGACTTGAGACATGAGTCTTATGGTAAACTTAACGTAACTTACAGGTTCTCACTTAAAATTTCTCTTAAATGGATGTTGATTATAATTGAACAACCGTTACGTTAAGTTTCGTCGAATCAGTTTCATTTTGATTTTCTAAGTTCTACGCTCCGTTAAGTTAAGTTAAGTTGCCATAATCAGGCTTTTACACAGATTTTGCAAAAACGATATATTTTTTTCATATAAATACTCATTTGGGTATGTACATTGGCGGGCAAACAAATAGACGCGCGACATTTTATTCAGACTTAAAAAAAAATCTTGGTGAACAGTGTCACAACTCATTAAATTTGTATATTATAAAGTGGAAGATTAAAGTAGCTAGGATTTACGGTTGATTTTTGAATTTTTTCCCCCGTTTGCTGATTGTGTTTTGCATTTTATTCCTCTTTAAAAAATGTTCGAACATATGCACATACTTTGTATGGAAAAACATGCGTGATACTATCAGAAAAATATTCAAAAATCAACCGGACGTTCCAGCTATTTTAAACTTGTCCTTTATTATATTAAAATTTAATGAGCTACGAATATTTACACTAACATTTTTTTAAGTCCAATTAAGAATTTTTAAATTTTGATGAAGCTCCAGAATTTTCTTAATTTTTGTGCACAGTCTGAAGTTCGTTCTTAAATGGTTGTTGTTAGATAACGACATATAGTACTTTCATAAAAAAATAATGAACATTAAGATTTGTTATAATGTCGCGACCCTATTAATTTTCCCACCACTGCATGTACACTAGGCTACAATTTAAGGTGCACAGCTTGTTCTAATATAATAGTCACAATTGATTTAGTGAGAAATTTTTGGTATTATTTATTAATGAAAATATAGTTCATTCTCTAATATAAAACATATCAATTAACGTTTCAGATATTATATAAAATTCACAAAAATTCAAAAAATGTTCACCAAAAATTTTCACCTTTTTATTCAGAATTTTCGGGTATGCAGTTTTGTGGTCAATTCAATTTTAGTAGAACAAAGTGCAAGTTTAGAGTCACTTAAAATTACCGTTGATTTTTTAGAATTTTTTTTGTCGCATTTGCTTCCATATAACGAATAAACACAATTTATTTTTATGCGGATGAAACCCGCAACACACTTCACAAAAAAAAAATTCTAAAAAATTAACGGTAACTTTTAACGACTTGAAACTTGCACTCTGTTTTACTAAAGTTGAATGGGCCACAAAACTGTGGTCTTCGGGTGCGGGTTCTGAATAAAAAATTTATTAAAAGCTCATGAATTTTTATGAACTGAATAGCACTAATGACTTCTAAAGTGGATCTATTACGACAACGTCAAGCGAAAAAAGTTTTGTTCTATTGAGATGTCAGGAAATAATCTACTTCTTTATGGCAGGAATCTTAATTCTGACTTGTCTTTTGGTCAATTAGGGGAACGCCAAGCCGCACACTCTTCAGCGACTTTATTGTCCTTAAACTCGCAGCGGCCTGGCACCCAGCACAGCGTTACAGAATTTTCGCTGCGAAGATTTGGAGAGTGCTAAAACAAGCGACAAACTTGGAGCTCAGTTATTTTCCAACACTCATTTGTTTTGGCACACGTCGATATTGCGGATACCTCGCTCATAATTATGGAATTGAAAGCTACTTGAATGTTTGCCTAGACTACTAAATTTGGAAATATGAGTGGTCTGCCAAATATTCGGTCTAAGAAGCAATTTGGCTACCATTCTGTCAGATCTTTTCAGGAAAAACTTGGTTGTTTGGAAGGTGTCTGTACTGCAAGAATGGGTGGCATATGCTTAGTTAATGAAATGCTTCATGCACGCAACTGTTCCCGCTAAAATTAGAACGGAGTTCGCTAATTCATCAGGCAGCTCATTTTCTTTACCATCACAGTGTCCCAACGCGGACACAAGTTCAAGCTCATACCACCTTGCAACGGAGTTCAGCCTCAACTTACTACATTGTTGGACTCTGTTTGAAGACGTTCGTGCAGTATCCAAGGCCTTTGGAGCAGCTTGGATATCACTGCAGACTCTGAGTTTATGTCCAGGTCACCTGTGGCAAATTATACAGTCTGCTACTTTAAGTATTGCATAAGTTTCGATTGAAAGATCGTTGTCAGCATACCTAAAGCAGTAGAACATCTGAAATAACTGTTCAGATGCCATCCAGCTACAACACCATTTTACGTCTTAGTGGCGGTGCTGTAGATAGTTTTTACCGAGCACCTTAAGAGTGTATCTGGATCTCTCCATTTCCTCCTTGTAGGAAAATTTTCGGCTTTTTTCTCCTAAAAGAGACTCCGGGCATCAGCTTGTCGTGAGGATCCGAAAACAAAGGATACTGCTCAGACAGCCTTTTAAACAATTGTCTATGCCCGAAAGTGCAATCGACACGAACTTTTCACTGCTTCCTCTTGGATCCTCAAATCTAAAGGTAGTAGATCCGTTTAACAGAGATCCTGTAGCTTTTACTAAAGCTATGTACATCCTCAATATCATAGCCGATTTCAGACACCAGACCTTACTTGAGGTTCTCCGACAGTGTCCGAAAGCATTCATTGATCGACTTACCTTTAGCTCGACGTGAGCTTTCCGTATCATCTTCGTAACTACCGCTTCACCTAGATATTTCACTTCCACGGAAAGACTTAAGTTTACGCCTATAGGCACTGGAAGGTTTAGACCTTCCAATTTTCTTTTACGTGTAAACAAGACTAGCATTGTCTTGATGCGGCGAAAAATGCCGCCTCCTCTACTTTGTGTTTTTAATACTAGATATGCTTGTGGACAGTTACATACGTTTTCATTACTAAGACACCCTGTTTTTGTGAAATAAATAGGCCGCCGCCAACATTTAACAGATGTTTATATAGTCAATACTATGTCCATCTAAATAGGAATGTATGTTCGTATGTATGTACATATATGCATCCAGAAGTGGACATTAGACGCTAAGCAATTTCACTGCCATAAAAATTAACTTTTTACAACTTCTGCTTAAATAACTTAAAAAAGGCAAGCTATAAATATGTGATTAAAAATGTGCTATGTTTTGTATGAATGTATATGCCATCTGAAAATTTAAAAAGGCAATTGAGAAAAAATCAGGAAGCAACAAAAAATAGCAGCAAAGCCAGCCACAGGCAAAGCATACAGCGGAAAACAAAATGCAATAATCTCTTTGATGAGCGGCTAACGAGAAAAGACCGAAACTTTACGATTTCGCCTCCGCATTGTGGCGAAAACTAAAAGCTGAAAAAGTAAAAAAGAATGAATGGATGCCGCTGTGGCTGTGCCGCAAGTGTGCATAACTGCCGAAATTTTGTGTATTTACACAGAAGAAATGTTACTCATATTACGCGTAGGCGCATATGGACCTTCGCAAACTTGCAGGGAACTTGACTATCTTAACAATGCCAAGCCAATAAGCTTTGCTGCAGAGTGATGTTACTCTTGCTAATGCAAAGGAGTTAAATTCGGGTAAACTACATATGTATGTATGTATGTATAATGTGCTTTTTGTGTTTAAAAATAGTGCATCCATAGTGACCAAAGTCAATGGAAGAAAGCTTCATATGGCTATGACAATGGCAATGGCTCGCCTCGCTGCCCGTTAGACGCATTCCCACACTCAGGCCATATATCATCTTCGCTTGCTGTTCGGTAGCTCAATGTGGGTGCGTGAGTATGCAAACTCAATTTGGCTACTTCTCATGATTTACTCAGTCGATTGAAGGCGTGCATATTTTGTTTACGAGGAGGAAGCATCGAAAGCTAGACCCCGTCAGTGTGGGTCTTTAACCTGAACTAAACCTTCTACCGTCCAAGTACCGATCTCCCCGGTACTACCGTGAAATATTTCGTCGGGAGGAGGTTTGAACTCTAACAGTTCCGATGCTGTCCGTCTACAAGTAGCATCTACTCAAAACAGTTATGCATTACAAAAAAACCCACCCTCCGCCGCATCGTGTTCACCTACTTTTCTGCACTTCTTACCGTCTAGCTATGCAGAGCCTGCGAAGCGCCTCATAAAGATGCCGTTATGAGTTTACTACCATCGCTCTTGCCCAAACTGGGACTGTAGACAGAGGATTCGATGTAACTACTCCCGTCAAGAGAGCTTTCTACTTCGAGGTCCACCTATATTAGGCAAAATTCGTGAGAGGGCACCGTATATCCTTGCAGACGTACTTACGTAAGTAGCGCTGTGGGGTGCTGCTAATAGTTAATGAATTCAGACTAAATATTTTAACCGAAAATGCTTAAATCAGATCACATAAAATACGTATATGGAAATGCCATGGAATGAATATGAATAAATTTGTTTAGCTATTAGCAAGCTTGCAGGAACTTATTTAAACAATTGGCGAAGGTGGCACAGTCATTAAACCAGGGTCTGCCATGGCAGAAACACTGTTTTTTTTGGAGCGTTTAGCGCACCGGAGTCAATAATGGGGCCAAATAAAGCGTGACAGTGAATCAGGCTCATGAAAGCCGTTGGTGTAATCGTGGTACATGCAAATGAGCCACGTGTTTCTTGAACATGCCAAACCGGGTGCTGGCGACATACCTTCTCAGTCAATGAAAACGAGAACTCTCATTACCCCAGTTTTCGGTTAGCGAGTTTCAGAAATCAAAGAAATTCCAAGACGGTTGATTGATTCTTCTATCATCCTGCCTTAAGTGGTTACTTATATATGTATTTATTCTGATATTTTGTCCGGCATTTTGTCAGGACTAGAAGGTGACAAACCAACATCACGAATAGCTAAATAAAGTGACCGTTTCTCTTCTGGTAAGATAAAAAGTAAGGTATCACAAAGGGCTCATGGCACTAACGATAAAAAACCTAACCTGTATGCATTAAAAACTGTTAACATTAAAAAAAAAAAATTGCCAAATTTTTCCAAAAAAGAAACAAACAGCTTATATGAATATACATAAGGGAGCACCACTCTGAATATAAAAAATAATAATCGGTAGTATAAAATTTATTGTATATTAAGACTTACGCCAAAATATTTCGGGAAAATATTAAGCTTATTTAAATCTAAACCGATTAGAAAATATCTACAAAAATCTCATTACATATTTCGATTCCGTTGATAAAATGTTCAAACGTTTTGTGCAGACCTTTTAAGCTTTAAGCATAAATTCTTTTCTCATCTGATCAGATTTTTTGAATCGGTCCAATACCTGTAGTCTTAATATTTTTGCGAGATATTTTTTGGATATTTTATAATTTCGGTAAAAAAGTCACGACTTTTTTTAGTGAGGCACCCTAATATATATACATGCATACATTCATATCTACATATATACGTATTTATTTCCGGCCTCTTAATGAAAATTCTTAGCTCGCCACAACCAAAAAGCAACCGTTACACACACACACACACACTCACTGATCTTCTCGCGCTCGCACCTTCACCCATTAAAGCATGCAAACAAAACGAATTGCCGGCGTTGCAACATTAATCTAATCAGTTGCTGTTATGCGCAAGCGCAGCAGCACCATCATCACCATCACCAGCAACGTGCTTTTCCTCCCGCCCAAGCAACTACTTAAGCATAATGAATTAACTATGCAAGCGGCAAGTAAAGAACAACACTAGTACGAGAGTATATGTACGCGGCAGTTGCAACACAATGAAGGCATGCAAGTGTAAAACACACATGCAACATGCCACATTAAGTGTAAAATAGAGGTGGCAGCACTGAGGGCGTCTACGAAGCGAAACAACAACAGCAGCAGTCGGGCGGCACTTGCAGTGAAGTGGCAAAAATGTGCGGCATTATGAGTTTGCCAAGACGCCGCCGCGGGCTTTGTGGCCAGGTGCTAGCGCTTATGCTTTTGTAAGTGTATGTGTGTGTGTTTGTATATTGTTCTGCCCTTTGTTATACGTACATATAGTAACTTGGCTTTTACTTAGGCCTAATTGTGATGGCAACTGCGGGGAACAGCGATCTGCACATCGAGCCTATCACGCCACCACCACTATCACCACCGCGAAAGTGATAGAAGCGCGCGTTCTGCGAGACGGAAGACGCTGAAATGTTGGTGGACGGCTATTCTGGTGGGAGCTTACCATTATCAACGAGCCGCAACGGAAAAAATATTTTAATTAACGCAATATTTGCACAAAATAGCCAACATTACAAGGCCAAGGCGCTAGATAAGACACTTGCTGCATGCAGCAAGGCAGGCGAACCGAACCGGCCAGGGCCACACCAGCCAGCTGGACATTCGGGTTGTATGTGTTGCTATTATATACATAAATATGTATGTACGTATGTATGTACCTGTACTGCACCTTGCAACCAACAAGCGATGTGCGCTTACAAAAATATTCGTAATGCATCTACACAGTAGGTACTTTTGTAGTGGGGAAGTATGAGGAACAAAACGAACGCTTAGTGGAGGTTAGAGAAACACACTGAGAAAAACTTTAACAAAGAATAATCAAGTAATAAATAACTTAAATAAAAAATAAAAAAATAACAGAATTAAAAAATTTAATAATAAAATACGAGTAATTACGATGTAGCACATAAACTTTTATTTTTACACTTTGTAAAAACGTAGACAGCGATGGATAGATTACACATGTGAGCTACATGCAGTCACCTTAAGTGAAACAGGGTTATTATTGTTTAAATCTGGAAACAAGATGCCCTACTTTATACTTATATCGATAGGTGAAAAGACAAGCTGCGTCTCATCCAATGATTTTGTGTGTAGGCCCCTTTCAGGCGAGTCAAGTCGTTTTCCGGCCAGGTCAGGAGAAGGAGGTAGGCAGAGTTACAGATACATTCATACGATCAAGTCGTTTCAGGTTTACTTGGCTTCCTTTTCACATTTCCATTGCGTTCGTTGAGATTTGAGGTAAGGAACCAAAACCTTCAAGTCGATAAATATTTTCGCTTGTGAAAGAAAACCACAAAACAGAAATAGAAAAATTTGCCTCCAAGGAATTGATTCGTATAAAAAAGTTTCCACTAAACTGGAGTTTGAAACCGAAATAGCGAGGCATCAGCATGGTTTCCGTAAAGTTCACAGTACAACAACAACACTTAACGCCATAAACACTCTGATAGCACGTGACCTTAACCGCCACCGTCCCTGTGAGAGAACTATTCTAGTAGCGTTGGACCTGTCAAAGACGTTTGACACCGTCAGTCACTCTACGCTACTAGAAGATATAGAGACCTACTTTCTCCCACAGACGCTCAAACGGTGGTCGGCGAATTATCTGAGTGGTCGACACTCGTCAGTAATGTTTAGAGACAAATCAAGCATACTCAGAAAAATAAAACAGGGGGTTCCACAGAGTAGTGTCCTTTCCCCACTACTTTTTAACTTATACATTTCAAAGCTGGCTCAACCACCAGAGGGAGTCTCGATTGTCTCTTACGCCGACGCTTTCTCCATCATGGCGACTGTGAATGGAATTGATGACTTCTGTTCGAAAGTAAATGGGTATCTCTCCGAGCTTTCTCGCTTCTTCACTGCAAGGAGCCTACAAAATCCTCTGCAACCTTGTTCACCACCTGGACGAAGAGGGTCAGGCTACCGCTGGGAATTCACGTCGATGATACACCAATTCCGATGGTCAATAACCCCAAAATACTCGGAGTAATCTTTGACAGTATGCTCTCCTTCTCTGCGCACGCAACCGCTACAAAGTACAGAGCCGCAACAAGGTCCTCAAACCGCTATCCGGCAGTACTTGGGGCAAAGACTAAGAAACGTTGCTGGCAATATACATGGCAATAGGACGGCCGGTTTTAAATTACGCAACACCAGTGTGGTCGCCGGGGACTAGTAGGACGCAGTGGATGAAGCTGCAGACGACGCAGAACACCACCTGCACGACGAGGTGAAAATGCTCCCGATAAAGGTGCACAACACAATGCTCTACAAGCAGTTTCTTGTTGGGAGCCATAGACGTGGCCACCCAAATAGGCAACTGCTTGCGGAAGAGCCCTCGCCCAGGCAAGTCAGGAGGTATCTCTACGAACTGACGGACGAAGTCCTGAGCGGCATTCACAGGTAATCAGTCTCGAGTTACGTAGACTCCAAACCTGTGATGCCGTTCTAGGCGCACAACCAGCGGACATTGACAAGACGGAGCCTCATTTGCCTCGGGAGACTAGAACCACAATAGCCCAACTTCGCTTTGGCTACTGCAGCAGGCTAAGCTCATGCCTTAGCAGACCAGACGCAGATGTGCCAAATGAGTGTCCGGAATGCGGAGAGACACCCCATGACTCGAAAGGTATCCATTTGAGGGTACCATGTTTGCAGACGGCCCTGTCGAGGGCTGTTTTCGGCTCTACGAAATATGATATATACTGGCCATTGCAGATAAATATTCTAATGCCTGAAAAAGAAAAGTGTGTGCTGACTTGCTGTTTAAACTGATGTGCTTGTTAAAAACTCGGCGAACTTTTGAGTTAGTGTTTGACTTTGAAATTCTTGGTTTTTAATAATTGGAGTTAGATAGCGGCACATACTATGTAAGCAATGACACTTCTCGTCATTAATTTTATACTACTTCGTGGTTGAAACCAAAGTTCTTTTGTTCCAAAGCCCCTGAGATTCTTTTGTCTGCGATGAACCTATTCGGAAACATTCTATAATTTCGAGGGTCTTGCGGTATTAGATATGATAATTTTTTCTCAGTGCACTCCAAGCCATTTCACGCAACCTGCTGCTCAACTATTTATCCATCTTTTCGCTGCCTCTGCACTTTGTCTCTTCAACTAAAACGAAGCGAAGCGTTGGAAAGCGCGTCTGGTATTTCAACACCAAGTAGTGCTAGCAAAAATCTAAGATAGACATGCAGATATAGTCGCAATGGCACTACTTGTAATACTCGTCGTGCGCCTTTCCCGCCTCAATGCGCGACCAACTCTACGAACTAGTCAGATATTTAGATGTGGCAAGTGGCAAATCACAAGGGAGTGCAGCCAGCACCTACCGCCAACTACAGGCTTAAATATATGCAATATGCAGCAGCAGCAGCGCACTATCAGCTCGCAATCAGCCAGCGTGGAGTGCGTTTTGTGGCAGCCGCGCACGCCAGCCAGTCAGCTCCGCAGCTACTACACGCAACATAGCGCAGAGACTTGCTTGCTGATGACCAGCAAGGAGAGAACCCTTTTAACGCGCATAAATGTTGTTTGTTTTATTCGACTGTCCGCCCCCTTCGCGGCCCACACACACGTACGCACGCCGAGCATTCGAACGATCGCTAGCCAGCCAGCCGGACGGACAGATGGACTAGTCGGCCACTCGTTTGTTGGTTGGCAGCATTCGTTAGGGCAGGTTATTTAGCCACCGGTTGCAGGTATGCGTCAAAGCGATGTTGCAAGTTTCAACTGCTGGTCGGTGAGTTGGCTGCTGCTGACGCTGATGTTGCTGTTGCTGCTAGCAAAGTGTGTAGCCGCGTAAAAGCCGCTTATCGCATTTTAGTAGTGCAGCGATTTATCAAAGTTTAACATAGACTTTAGTTGGCGAGCGTAGCAGATAGGAGGAAGGCATACAGCAAGAAGCAGACGTACAAGCAGTCAAATTGAGACGGGACAGAAGGCAAAAAAAAAAAAGGTATAGAAAACATCATTGGAAAACTGCAGCGCGCAAGTTGCGCTTGAGCACACCATAGCTTGGCTCGTTGGCTGCGCTTGCGCATAGCAGCCCAGCTATCAAAATGTGGACCTAAATACTTGGGACGCATGCGTCTTTGTACCTTTGTCCGTGGCAATGACAGCGTAAGACTACAAATCATTTCCATTTGCTTTTCTTATGTCGCCAGTGAACAGACTGCGCTAAAAATAATTTTAAAATGAGCGCGAAAAAATAAAAAAATAAAAAATCTAAATATGTATCTTGTTGCGCGCATCGCTCGTTCGCATCGCTTTTGATATTATCAATTTTCGATATCTGCGCAATGATATATGAGCAGCGAGTGCGTTAAAGCTGATAATTTCATTTGATGTGCGACAGCACAAAGGCGATTGTTAGTGCTCGTATTTTTGTTGCATGCCGCTGCATTTTGCCTGTCATAGCTGCACTATCTACGTGCCGCTTTTTCTTGTAGGTAAACGCATTCATTTATGCGCGATCGTGTCCGAGAGTCAAGTTTTTTTTTCACATACACTCTTATCTGCTGATTTTTCGAATGCACTGTGTAAATTTTGATTTGGTATTTCCGCTGCGCATATTTGAGAAAGGAACTGCTTACTTAAGGCAAGAAATGTATGCGTAGCGCTCTAATAGAATTCTATATTTTTGCATAAACACTATGAAGTTGTAGATAGTATTATGCCTATGGAAATTTTTTAATTGAGGCGTAAAACTTTTAGTGCGCTGTAGAATGCTTGACAGATTCCAAAAAAGTTATTCTTACATGTTAAAAATACCCACAAGGGATATAAAGTGGATTTAGAGTAAGAGTTAGTACGCCTGTGGAATCAGAGCAGCATATATTTATCTAGTTTTCTTCTTGATTGACGCTGTAACCGTCTAAGCGATTCTGATGCTAATAGAAAATTCGAAATAAAGTCAAGCCATTATCCACCTGGCCTTTCAGTCTCAGCTCATCAGAGCTGGAGCCTTTCTATCCATCCGAACAACATGTCCGAAGAACAAGATTCCAAGGCGAAATTAAATTTAAATGAAAACTTAAAAAAGATATATTAAAAAAAATATATTCCGACGAACTGATAACCTACACCTTTTGTGGAAGTCAGTTAAAAAAAAGTAAAAATAACCACTTGTGCTCATATACCCGTAGATGCGTACGTAACGTATACGCCCCGTAGCACCACACGCAGTCATCACGTTTGTTGACTCGCTACCCATTGTTATCAATTTTTTGCAAGTTCGGCCCAAATATGCCAGTACTGCGGCTGAGAGCAAACCCTCCATTCATTAGTCTATGGACACGTTATAGAAAGCTGAGAATATGATTGTGAGCTCCCCTTAGCGTAAAACATTCCCCATTTGCAGCACCACAGTACAAAGATACTGCCTCTGTTGATTTACCTTTCGTAAAGCCACGATGATTTGCTGAAATACCGTTCGGTGGAATTCGCTCTTTAGACTCACACAGGACGTCATATGAACAGCTCTAACTTTTGTAAATAAACTTGGCCACCAAGCTTAATATACATATGTACATTAGGATAGTCCAAGAAAGCAAATTCCAAAAACTTGACCATACTTCACTAGTATTTATATATATGTACATATAAACTTATATATTTATCAATATTTTCAAACACTTGCATGCAATCGCTTAATTCGAATGAATGCTTACTAAAAGCAAATTAATCATTAATTGTAAGCAAATCTCAGGTATTAGCGATTAATTTTATTAAGCTGCGGCTTTTTAATAACAGACCGGATTATTAATATGTACCTATTATTTATAGCTACCAATGTACGTTAGAACATTAAAAAGTTTTCACTTATAAATGCAACGTGATTAGATATTACTAAAAATTTGTATTTAAACTGGAAATGAAATTTCAAATTTTCATTAGATCTCAATTCTCATACTGCTACTCACAAAATTTAGTTTACGTTTTTTTGTTAATATTCGCAATGTTTACATGTTAAAAATTTTTTGTTAATTTTGTATTAAAATATGGCCTATGTGTACACAGTCTCATTTTTGGGCTTAAACTGGGTGTGCTAAAATAAATATAAGCAAAGAGGCAAATAAAAAACTGTACTTGGAAGCTTTTAAAAAGTTCCAGAGATTTTGAAATGGAAGAAAAGTTCTGCAAAATTGCGCTTAAAATGTAATTTTTCAAAAAAAATCGAAAAAACTTTAAAATCAAATTTAAAAAAAGTCTGCAAAATTATTAAACAAAATTATTTTTCAAAAAAGTCGAAAAAATTTTATGAGAACAAAGTTAGAACTGTTCTGAGTTCTTGAAAAAAAAAAGTTTTGCAAAATTACGCCGAAAGAAATGTGTTTTCAAAAACTTTCGAAAAAGTTGGATAATGCATTAATAAGAGAATAAAAATTTAAACTGTTCTGAGTAGCTCTTCCATAGTTCTAGAGTTCCCGAAAAGGAAAAAAAATTTCTGTAAAATTTCGCCGAAAAATTTGGTTTTCAAAAAATTCGAAAAAGGTAAATGCTTGAAAACCAATATTAATACTGTTCTGAGTAGCTCATGAATAGTTCAAGAATTCTCGAGAAGGGTATAAAGTTCTGAAAAATTACCCCGATTACATTTTTTCAAAATCGTTTAAAATGGTTAATGTGTAAAAAAATTTAAATTGTTCTAAGTAGCTTTTCAATGAAGAAGAAAAAAAGTTCTGCAATTTTTTTTAAATGTCGAAAAGTTTAATTTTTGGAAAAAAAAAACATTAAAATTAAAACTGCCCTAAGTAGCTTTTCAATAGTTCAGAGTTCCTGAAAAGAAAAAAGGTCTGCAAAATTGTGCTAAGAAATTTTGAACTCTAGAACTATTGAAAAGCTACTCAGAACAGTTCTTATTTTTAATTTTTTACATATTAAACTTTTTCAACTTTTTGAAAAAACTTATTTTCGGCATAATTTTGCAGAACTTTTCTTTCCTTTTCAGAACCTCTTGAACTATTAAAAAGCTACTCAGAAAAGTTTTGTATTTGCCTTTTTGCGACATGTCGTATGCTGCGTGAATCTGCCATAGGAAATTTTTGAATTTTTTTTTTCTCAAAATATCCAGAACTTTTTTTTTCTTTTTCAAGAACTTTAGAACGGTTAAAGAGCTACTCATAACAGATTTCTTATTTTTTACGTATGTTAACTTGGCCCACATCATAATTTAAGAAAAAGAAAAGCCGAATGGGTAAAACTTCCAAAGCGAAAAACCTTTTGAAGTTCAGCGAGAATTCAATGCCTGGAAAATACGCCGTAGGGGCAGTAAAATTTCTGTTCGCTTCCCATCCCGTGGTATTTTGCAATGTAACTGCCAACTCAGCCCTCTTTTCGAAATTTTTTCTTCTCGATCAGCGGATATCAGTTAGTTCTTTGCTACTAAATCAAACCTAAAAAAAATTTATGTAGCTAGTACTTCACGGAAAACTTCTACATGATAATTTTATGGACTAGTATCTATGTAGATAAACCAATACCTACATTCATGTATACGTGTGTTTACTGTACGAATTTATTATAATTTTGCCTGCTCTATTTAACATTTATTTTCTTTTTTATTACATGTACATTTTATGGTTTTGTAATTTTAACGCTGCTAGCTGCTTGTTGACCTTTTTGCCCGATACAAATCAAAAGTTTTCAATGCATGGCCCTTATCAGTTATGTGAGTATTGTGTTAGAAATTTGTATTTTCGTTTTAACAATCCAGTTAATCCAATATAAAACTAATTTTGTGCATTTGTAGTAGTTATACGTATATATAAATTTAACGCATTACAAATAAGTATAAAACGAAAAAAGAAAACAATTGAGTAAACACCAAAACTTTCGTGTCCAGATCGTTAGGAATTTGATTGGAAGAAATACTTATTTGGCAATGGCGCAATAGCATTTGTATTGGTATACATATGTAGTTATTTAAAAAATAGATTTGTATAAAAAAGTAGATAGGTGCGCCTGGGCCACAGTGGAGAAGTAAAACTTATGTTACATAATATCTAGTTTATCTCATAACCAATATACATACATACATACACATGTACGTATGCATTGTAATGTGAAGTGATGTGATAGGATGTCATGTCATGCCCAATGATGTCATATCATGTGATGTTATGTCATATGATGCCATAAACATGCCATCGCTAACAACTTCGATAAAAAATATCGATAGAAAAATCGATGACAATATCGAAAAAACGATAACAAAATAGATAAAAAATTTCGATAACAAAATCAATAAAGATATCGATAACAAAATCGATACAAATTTCGATAAAAATTTCGATAGCTACATAACTCGCTCGATGAAATATCGATTATTGTATCGATAAGTCCCGAGAATCCTGAAAATCTCTAAAATCCAGAAATAGATCCTAGGTTGAGTCTCTCTGTCTCTATCTAGATCCTTTTCTCTATTATGGAAAGAGACTAATGTCTTTTTGCTTTCGTCTTCCTGATTACTGAAGCATCTAAACACAAAAAAGTGCTTCGACATATCATTTAAAACGGATCTTCTACCC
>NW_023462259.1:0-20190 GCF_013731165.1 Rhagoletis pomonella
TTTTTTGTGACCATATATGGTGATGGGAGGTTTAAAACTCATTTGTACGTTGGTATTCGTCTACATATACATATGTATACTCGTATTTGTGTTAGTATGTCTGCTGTTGACTCAAAAGTCTACGCTTGTCAGCTTGCTTGACACAAAATGTATCATTAAGTGTGTCGACACACTGTTACAGACGGAGACGATGATGGACGACAGACAACAGACGACAGACGACAAAAGGTAAGCGAAAGATAGCAAAGTACATTTAGATGGTCTCGGTGAAGAGAATTATCAGCAAAAGTCAAAAAATTAATCCGTTTCCACTACGGTTAGTGAAAACAAGTAAGAGCAGCGCTGTCTTCGGCTATGCCGAAGGCTTCATACCTTTCATGAACATCTGCAAATTATAGTTTGACAGATTACTGATTTTGAATACATCTGCATACATCGATAGAGGAGTTACATACTTATATAAAAAATCGCATCTAAACAATCAGAGGTATGGAAGATATACTTTATATGGCACCAATCTAAGTGATTTTCACTGCTATGTGATCGGTATGTAAACCGGTAACACAATTTATTGGGATTAGTTTCCTACATAAAGGAGATATATCGCAAAAACTGGTATCTGAACAATCAGTGCTATAGGAGATAAAGCTTATACAGCATAGATTTTGACGATTTTCTCAGTAGACTTTGTATTATTATTTATAAAATATCTTACGAAATTTATCGGTTTTAGCTGTTCAAATAAAGGAGTTTTACAGTAAAATCCCATATCTGAACAATCAGATGTATGGAAGATATATGTTGTAGTCACCCGATCCTTGTTATTTTCACTGTACGTATTCTGTTAATAATGAGTGAAAATGGTGCGAAATTTCATGTTCCTAGCTACATAAATGGAGGAGATATGATAAAAGACCTTATATCTGAACAATCAGTTGTATGGGGGCTGCAGGTTATAGTGACCCGATCTTCGTTATTTTCACTGTAAGTCTTCTGCTGATAATGAGTGAGAACAGCGCGAAATTTAATGGTCCTAGCTAAATAAATGGATGAATTATAACGAAAAATCTCATATCTGAACAATCAGTTGTATGGGAACTATAGGTTATAGTTATCCGATCTTTTCAATTTTCACTGTAAGTTTTCTGTTGATAATTATTGAAAACAGTGCAGAATTTCCTGTTCCCAGCTATATAAATGGAGGAGTTATAACGGAAAATTTTATATCTGAACAATCAGTTGTATGGGAGCTATAGGTTATAGTGACCCGATATTTGTAATTTTCACTGTAAGCATTCTGTTGATAATGGGTGCAAGTGCTGCAAAATTTCATGTTCGTAGCTGCATAAATGGAGAAGTTATAACGAAAAATCTCATATCTGAACAATCAGTTGTATGGGAGCTATATGTTATAGTGGTCCGATTCTTCCGGTTCCGACAAATGATTAATACATTATAAAAATATACCCACCTACCAAATTTGATCCGGATATCTCGAAAACTGAGAGACTAGATTGCATACAAACAGACGGACAGACGGACAGACGGACATGGATAAATCAACTCGACCAAAGTTATAATACCATTTCATGCTCATGAAAGGTATAAAAATACAACTTTGGCTGTACTATGAGAGAACTAATAACATAGAGTAGATATGAAATCATATACTTGGTTAAGCGTTCTTGGCTAAAAACTGCGGCCCTTTGCTAAAAAAAAAACTTCTTGGACAGTGGGCCTGTATGCTGAGTAGTGCCTCAGATTTAGAAGTCGATCTCATGAAGAAAACTAGAGGGCAAATAGCCCAATAGGCCGAACTGTTCCCCACCTAGCCCCGAACTGGTCCCCAACTAATCCTGAAATGCTCCTGAACAAGTCCCGTCTTTTAAGACTTAAAAAAATTTTTTGCGCTAATCATTGTTATGAAAAGACTTTTATAATATAAGTCTTAAAATAAAAGTCTTTGAAGACTTATAAATATTTATCTCTCTGATATTTATTATAAAAGGACTTTTATAATATAAGTCCTTGAATAATAATTATAGATGACTCGAAAAATATTTATCTTAAGTTCCGAGGTACCGTGGTCCATAGATGTATATTCAGGAGATCAGATTCATGGAGGATGTGACAGAAAAAAGTTCTGCGTCACTTTTTCTTCACGCAAAACGAGGATGAGATGAAATCGTTTTCCTATTAAGTTCGATCAAACGCTGGGATACTCGTACATGGCGTATGAGTAATATTTTTTCCTGCTCATATTTCATACAAAAATACTTATTGCGCATTTTCATTTAATCATTCACAATTATTTTTTTATTTATACATCGATTTTCTTCGTTATAACCCTGCAAACCAAAGTTCCCAAAATCTTAACGAAATCTTTAAGAGTATCTCATTTCTGTAACTATTTTTTTACGGATCTTCAAAGAAAATTATGTGAAGTAAAGAGATTTCTGTACGAAAAATAAAGAAAAGTTTTCACATTTCTTCAGAAATTTCGTAAACGAATCGAAGGGTACACAGTTTTTTTTTTTTTAATTTTAGAAGATTCGGCAAAAAATCGGATGAAATATTTACGAATTCTTTAAAATTTCTCTACAATTCAGAATACTCTAAAAAAATGGTTTGCAGGGAAACTAGATTTGTTTTTAAGAACAAGATTTAGTACAATTAAAAAACATTTTAGAAAAAAATTTACTCCATTTTCGGAATAAGCGAGCGGTTCTACATAAGAATTGGATAGTAGCATCCTGTCCGCAAACAGTTTAAATATTTGATCGCCACTCCCGCTCTCTGGATGGTCTTCCCCCTCTCTGACGATCAATTTTTTCCATGAGATTTTCATGGAAATTATGTTTTAAATAAACTTCTATATATTTCCCTGGAATTTGTGACCGTTACCACCTAGTACGAGCAATATCAAAAAATTATAGCAAAGGTTTTGTTAATAGCGATCGGAATCCAGAAGCAATAGGAATTCCCGAGTTTATTTCTGGCATGAAAAACTTGTCTAAAAAAACATTTCATCTTGAAAGGTGGCTTGAGACTATAGGTCACATGGAAAACTCCGGGTGAAGCCCAGCCAATATCCCACCAAATTGAAATATTTTCCCGCTAGCCAGTCTAATGCATGCACATTAGGGTGGGCCTGAGTTTTCAAATTTTAGCCACAAAGCAAGAAACTCCGATGGGTTCATTTGGTCAAAAAAATGTGCTCTACGAAAAATTCGAAAAAAATTGGATAATGGCAGGCTGCATAACTTCCAAACCTGTGGAGATATAAAAACGGCGAAGCCATGTTTCAGATCGGCGTACAAAAATTCATTGACTGATATGAAATAATTAAGCTCGTTTTACTGAATTTAGACTCTTTTTCCTATTTTATGTAAAATTTATTGAATTAGCGTATGCAAATTTAGGGTTCTTAAGGAACGTCTTTCTGTCATCCGATTTTGAAAATTTTTCGCAGAGTAGGTTTTTATGACCAAATGAACATATTTAGGGAAAGCCTTGCTTTGTTGCATTCAAAAAAATTTTCTCCATACTAATAAGGCGCACATTAATGTACATACACAGCGTATGTACATATGTATGGATGCGCAATCAGCGAAAAAAATAGCGTATCAAGTATAGCGCATGCAAATTTCAAAACGGCCCAGTGTGCGTTATTTCTATGCAAAATTATAGTTTGATTGTAAAACTGTCATATTACTTCGCTACTAAAATTTTTCGCTTCCCAACAATTCTCGGATAATGAAAGAGATAAGAAAAATGCAAAGAAAAGCAAATACACATAGTTATATAGCTAAATGTAAATGTACAAAATGCAACACAATACTTTTGTATGACGCGACGCGACGACAGCGATAGTGAAAGGCGAGAAACGCGCAAAATGAATGAGAAAAATAATTTGAAGAAAAAAAGTCACGATAAGCAAGAAATAGTCGAAAGGAAATGTGTGGGTGTCATGTCGCGAATATGTCTGCGTTTGGATGCGAGTTCAACAGGCTGCAGATTTTGCTAAACGCATATATGTACATATATGTATGTATATGTAGTACATATTATGTACATACATTAGACCGTACCACCTTACATGGAAACAAAATAAATTCGTCATAGGTACTACTCTGATTCTAAAGTATTTTTGCAAAGCAATTTCGAAAACAAATTTTTGTCGAACTTTTTTGTCGCCTTTTTTACATTTTCCGATGACACCTGCATTCGGCAATATTTTTTTAAAATAGATCTACCGGAAAAAAGAAAAAACTTCCTTAGCAAAAGTTTAATGACTTTTGGAGCGCTTTGATTGACTGACATTAGGGTGGTATGTTAGGGTGATCAGATCCGACTTTTAATGCCGAAGGTAAAAGGAAACTCTTTTTTTTCGAAATTGCCTTGCAAAATTATTGTAGACTCAGGGCTGTGGGCGAACTTTTTTTCTGATACGGTCTAATGTAGCATACATATGTATGACTGCACCTTGGATACAAATGTATACATATGAGAATAAAACTGGGCAGTTGCATACTTTCATACATGTATATATGTATGTATGTCTTTGCTTGCCCGCTAGTTGGGCTCAGCGCTTAGTGTCAGGCCCAAAAGCGCAACTAAATAGCGTAAATCTGCAACTAAATTGATAATTTCAATAATACATATTTTGTTTTTAATTTTATGCATCAAATGGCTGCACATTGAGCTAAGTAAATTTTGCAGAAAATTTTTATGAATGAACGAATTGCAGTAGAAATACCTACTATTTCGGGTTGTTGTCGAAATGTTTATGTACCCAGCAGGGAAATCAACTATGCGTTACTAGAACACTATCAGTTTGCTTTTTACTTCAACTCCATAAAATATGTTTTACTTATATCTATTAGCCACACGAGCAAATGGTATTTTTAACCAAATCAATTATGTCTTTCTCTAGTTATGTCTTTTGTAAGACAAATGAAATGCAGTAGGCAAGATAGTTTGAAAGAGTTAAATTATTCCGGCATGAAAGTCTTACAAAAAAAGCTTTCTTGCCAATTTTCATGGTGAAAAGCTCTTTTGATAGAAACCACGCCCAACGGTGATGAATATATCATTTTGCTTGCGCTGCTCCAATAGCCGCAATAGCGGAGTGAGCAAAGCACCGGAGTGCCAATCGAGAGGTTCGAGGTTCAAATATTCGGACAGAGGGTTTTTTCTTTTCTTTAATGAATTTTTTTCTTGTTTTATCATCTTTTATTTTACCTTTATACCTCTTTCCCAGAAAATATGATCAGAAGCTAATTGTGATCTGAGGGGTAATGGCTGTTCGGAAGAAACAGCAGGGGAACCGATGGAAACTAAATATTTAAATGAAAAATATGACAATTTGATAAAGGAGTGGGAAAGGTAGTCCCTGGGTTGACAACGATCCAAACCAGTGGTGGTAAGTGTTTTAGTTTGCAGGCATATCAGTGCTGTGGCGGCGGCTTTAATGGTGCTTTAGACATTTCGCACGCCCTGCCCCCGTCCCCGCCCAAAAAAAATAAAATTGCATTCAACTTTTTCGTTTTACTTTACTACATTTTATTACATTTTGTACATTTTTCATATTTTACAATTTTTCCTCGTTGCTTGTTTACCTTTCCAAGATGCTTTTAAGAATTGAGTAGGCAGATGAAATTACTTGAAGTGGATTTATTATATCAACATATGTATGTGTGTACGTATGTAAGCATGTAGAGTCGCGAGACAGATGAACATTAGATTTATATTGTGTTTACATTAGAGCGGTACGAAAATACCTAGGAAAATCAGTTTTTGAAAACCCATTTTTTTTGTTTTTTAAATCGGTGAATATTTAATCGGGTTTTGATGTTTTCCATATTCTTTAAATGGGAAAAATGCATTATTTTTTGAAAACGTGCGCAATGTGTAACACATAAAATAACAAATTATTTCGTATTGTAGGTCAGATTATCGGTTATGTAAGTATAAACTATTAGTTAGTAAAATTTTAAATTTAAATATGTATTATAATTTTGTTGTTTGAAGATTTGTGAAGGAAAATATTTTTATTCGATCAAAAAGTATTTCTTTTAACGATTTAATAGCAATTCTACGAAAAAACACATTTTCCCCATATGAAATATATGGAAAACTTTTTATTTCAATTTATTTTCTTATAATTCGCTACTATATACACATATATGTACATTTTGGGAAAGAAAAAAAACGTCAAACCAATATTTTATTTAAAAAGTTGGGAAGAGCTTACGCATGGCTATGCTCTGATTAAAATTCTTAGCACTAAATATGTGGACTTTATTGGTTTTCAGATGGTAAATATTTTATTTTATTGTAAAATTTCAGTTTTATTATTGTATTTATAAATATAAAATATTTGTAAATATTTTATTTTATTGTAAAATTTCAGTTTTATTATTGTATTTTTAGTGGACAACGAATGTTTGGATTTTGACCACTTGGTCGACGCCGTTAAGTAAATGGTAGCCGATTTAAAAAAAAATTAAAATAAAAACGGGTCTCCATACTCTCGCTATTCTTCAATCCTTGGGGTGACACGAAAAAAAATGTTTTTTTTGGACCACCCTAATATCCATACATACTACATCAATAGGTTTACGGCCACAGAAAAAAACCAACAGCTCGGCACTGATCTAAGCTATGAAATGAAGTGAGCACAGAACCACTGAATACAGTAGGCGGAGTATACCACATATATACATATGTAAGGATGTATATGAGAGTGTATGCTTGCAAATACATACATATATTAACTTAACTAAAAGAGTTCCCTATCTTTAAGTGTTTGTGCACAAAATACAAAGACGGAAATGTGCTGTAATCGCATTAATGCTCACTACACGCTTCCCACATTTGGCAGATCACTGCGGTTGGTTTCTTGTCATTGAGTCGGTGTTTTGTACTTTTTTATTGATTTATTTAAAAAAAAAAAGTTTCTACACTCGTTCATGGAACGTGCTGGAAAATTGGCGAATTTGAAGCAAAAAAAAAAAACAAAAAAAAAAAAAAATTGAAGTGTTTGTAAGTGGCGCAGTTAATTGTGGATTATGACAGAAATAGAGATTATAATTGCTTTTAAGTGGAATATCGCGCATTGTCATCGTGCCGTTTCCTTTTCCTTCTTCTTAACACTTATGTATGTATGTGCTTAGGTGTTGGACATTTTTTTATTACGCCATTTGTGTTTGATGATTTGAAGTGCCAATTATGTTGGTTGAATTGTCAAAATACACTAAAATTTTATACTTTCATAACAGCGTCAATGAGCTGTGTGCTATTTTACGAGGCGACAAGGAGGTGCCAACGCCAATAAGTGGCTTAATCTGGATGAGATTGAAATACATAGATACATTTTTTGGTGAAAGTTTGGATAAAGAAAAAGTGGAAGCCAAGCATTGAAAAATAATAACAACCGACTAAGAAATTTATTGAACTTAAATGTCAGACTTTAAGAAAACAAGTTTAAATTTGTCGTCGTCGGGGAAATAGTCGTTCACATAGAAAATGCGGAAATCTTCTAAAACTACCTCAGACTTTATATTTTACTTAAAATTACAACGATGTGCACGAATTTTTAACCACAGCGCACGGCACACAACTGCATACCCAATAGTTTTTCAACTAAACAAAAAAAAAAATTGATGAAAATTTATAAAATTTAAATTTTTTTCTTTTTAAATTGGATTTTTCGTTTTGGGAAACCGTACAATTGTTTTCAATTAGTTATTATTATATAACATTTACTAATCGGTTCTGCAGATTTTCATCAAAATTGCAAAAAATAAAAAAAAAAATGTAATATAAAACTTTTTCTGCTGAGGCACTCTAATGTATTGAGATTAAAATATTTTACCAAAAAAAACCGAAAATCATAGACATAAATGCATAAGCATGTCCTTCCATACTTTTTATTCATCCGTTTGTGTAAATATGTATGTACGCCCACAAATTGTATGTACATACAACCTATATACATGCATACATATGTATAGTAAATATGTACGAGTACATAATTATCAATTGACTTACCATACATTTTACCCTCGTCAGATAAAATTATTTTCCGTCGTCCACAAGGCGGGTATATGGAGAGAGCCTCTTGAAAACTCTGTTCAATGTCGGGGCTCCAAACACCTTCCGCATCGGCAGAGGAGAGATCCTTTTCGTCCTGTAGAGCGTGTGTAAAAAAAAACGAAACATGAAAATAAACGATGAAAACCATTACATTCAGTAAAATGAAAATTTTGCTTATAAAAATAAAATAATATATGTATGTACATAGTTTCATGTACATACATACATATATACATATTTAATATATCCTTTTATAGAGTGTGCGTGAAAAATGCTGTTAACTACAGCAAAAAGTGTCACAAAGGCCAAAATGTTTGAATGAGAAAGTGCACTTCACTCAATAAGTAGAGCGCATAACTTTTTTCTGGCTCTGCTGAAGAAAGTGTGGAAAGGATCTGTGACAGAAAAAATGAAAAAACGAACGAACAAAGCGGCAATATAATATGTATGCATTACAAGTTTTTACTGGAAACAGAATATGCGTTTTTTCTTCAATATGGATTCTGACTACTACCAAGTGTGAGTACGTTCCTTTTTACCACTGATATTCTGGCCCATTAGTCATAATACAATGAACAAGTTGCATATTAATTGGCACAGAAGAGACAAACAGTGGCTTGCATTACTGCACTCGCCCGAAATCGCTTAGGCGGTTTCAGCGCCACCCAAGATAAGGTCCAAGCAGTTGTTTCATGTAGGGTCAATATTGCTAGCTTCTCCTTTTTCCTTGTCTTTGCCAAAACCCTCTCTCGCAAAATTAAGGAAAGTTCGCCTGTTCTACTAAAAGATGCAGTGGCTGCAGTTCCAGCATTACCGCCAGCACTGTTATCGTTGAAATCACACGCCAGCCGTTGAGTATTTGTGAGGGTCTACCTTTCTGGTATAAATCCCTAGCCAACCTTCCAACCTATTAGCAACTCCAGCTTATCGCGCTTATGAACATCTTCCTGCCCTATTTTTTCTTCTTAAAAGAACGACTCTCTTCCTTTCTTTTCATGGTACTGCTCAATTGTTAAGCATCACGATTAATTTGGTGGCAGGATATACCACATGTGTTTCCGGAACATCGACTCGGAACTCTCATACCAAATGCCTATTTAAACGTGGGTGATATTAAACCACCATCTCTTAAGTATCGGTGCGAAGAGATTGGTAGAAGATAACCCACTGCTCATTTATATTTATCCAATACCAATTATTCGTTAGAATGCAGCTTTTCGACGTCAGACCTTTGCTGTAGCAATGCAATGAAGCGAGTCGAGCTTGGATCTTCGGCAGATGGCATGTACGTCAAGAGCGTTTGAAGCCTACACTCCAGCTATCAATTTGATTAGATGTTTGAACAGGAGACACCGTAGTGGCTATGTGGATTTTGGTGTCTGGGCCCATTATGTTTCTTGATGCGGCAAAGTCGAACTCTATCCCTCAGTTTGCGGAGGTATTTTCGGGAAGGCCGCATTTTGGCACAATACTTTGCCTTCTTTGTCCATCCCAGCGTTGAAGTCGCCAAGTACGATTTGAAGATCATGCACAAGGCTCTTATGTTCTTCTAGGCACCTTAAAATTAATCTTTGGTCTCATCGTCCTTCTACTCAGTCGGGGCGTGTACACAAATGAGGTTAGTATTGTTAAACATAGGCTTTGATGCAGATTTCGGCAAATCGTCCGATGATTTCATTGAACCGGAGATGCAGTGCTTCGTGCTACCACAAATTCTTACAGATTTGTCATCGTTCATCGCTCTTCCTGAAGAGACCAACCAGCAGTCTGACAGTTTGAGATCAAAAACTAACCCACTGTGCAATTTGTAGATATGTACGAGTATGTATCACCAAGGTAACGCCATACGCTGGCTACGATAATAATACCAGACGGCAATACTATATTGAAGAGCAGCTGGGGCAACAACAGCACAATGCGCTGTTATGTACTCGTACGCCAAGTACCCCTGCAACAAAAGTATTGCACTCGAGCGTAAATTCAAGTGGCTTTAATTGTCAATGAGTTTTAATGAGCAATTTGAGTAGCTGTGCGAAAGCAGAGCGCAATCGCACACATACGCAGGCGTACATACATCCATACATACATACGTATGCGCACAAATTCACACCTACGCTTTTGTACCTTTGTTTGAATTCTAGAGCTCCGTGAACAGGACCACTACATAGTACACAACAACAACGACAGCTTGAAAGAGACATTCAGCAACTGTTGCTGTTGCTGTGGCGATTGCTATCGACTATGGGAGTGATAGGCCACGCTGTTGACTTTGAAGAGGGAGAGCGTTGAGGGTCGACTGTAGCTGGTTGTTGTAATAAATATGTAGGTTCGTATATAGAAACGGTTATGACAGCGACTGCGGTAATATAATACATACAATATTGTCAACTTGCGTTGCATTGTTGCTGGCATTATTGGTTTCATTGTTGTTGTTATTGTTGTCACTTTAACTGTTGCCGTTGCTGTTGACAGCGCCAGTGTCAAATTACATTGATGAAGTTAATAATGTTTGAAGGAGGCTGTGTCATACACGCTAAAAAACATGCACACCGGCACCGGCAAGCACATTTGGCAACCCTAACAGGTAAACACCCACACCTATGCATTCTTAGAATGTTGGACGGCGCTGTTATTAGTATTTGTATACACATTAGGGTGGTCGAAAAATGCATGTGAAAAAGTAAAGTCGGAATTTTTATGCTCTCACCCCCAAGGATTGTTCTATGCCGAAAAAAATCCCTATTTTTTAATTTTGAAAACAAAAAATATTTAGAGGTCGCTCAAAGCGCCCAAAGTTTTCCATGTATTTTATATGGGGATAAAACAACTTTTCGTAGAAACGGTATATAATTCTTAAAAACCAATATTTTTCTATCGGAAAACTCTGTTTACATGCAGAAGATTCCCAATAATAACACCAAATTGTTTATTTAACTGTTTTTTTCATCGCAACTATAATTTATAGGTCCGCCAAAAACCCATAAAGACCCCGAAAAATGCAATGGGCGGACTAATAAAAAATCGTTAGTATTAAAAAATGGTTAAATAAACAATTGGCTATTATTATTGAAAGTCTCTTGAAGAGAACCAGGGTTTTCCGATCGAAAAATATTGATCTTCAAGAATTATATACCATTTCTACGAAATGTTTTTTTTCCCATATAAAAGTACATGGAAAACTTTGAGCGCTTTGAGCGACCACTAAATATTTTTTTGATTTCAAAATAATAAAATAGGGGTATACAGAACTATTCTAGGGGATGAGAGCATTACAATTCCGACTTTACTGTTTTTGGACCACCCCAATACACATACATATGTACATTAAGTACATGCCGTATGTATCGATGTAGTACATGCGTTAGTGTGTATAGCTGCGTGCGTTTTGAATTTAAGCTAAAATTGCAATTTGATTGATATCCGAAATTGACTGCAAACATATTTGTGGTCAAATGAAATGTCTGGCATATTTGAAAATTAACTCGTATTGCTTGTAATTGTTTCTTTTTTTATGCTGTCCCATCTGCATATGTATGTATGTACATACATATGTACATATGTGCGAGTTTATTTAATAATTCGTTTTTACACCCACACATTTGCACATTTATTTAGTTACATTAACGTTTTCGCGCTGATTTAGTTACACTTTCGAAATGCATATTTGAATTTGAATATTAAGTTTTTTTTTTTGGTGTTCGTTTAATTTTGTGTGTTGCGGTTGCAAGTCTAAACAACCAAAATGGAGTTCAAATGCATTTGAGTTAAGGACCATTTAAATTTGATTGTTGTTGGCCACATAATATGTATGTAATATTATGAGCGGGAGTTTAGCTTTCATAAATTTTAAATATTAAACAATTGTACCTAAGTGAGGGTGGTCTGTCACTTTTTGGATGAATGATGGGATTTTTTCAAAAAAATTTTAATCTGCTTTCAATGGACTCGCCTAAGATGGAAACCCTGTTATTATGTACCTATCTTTCAAATGAAAAAAAACTCGGTTAAAATAGTTATAGAGTTCATTATAACTGATGATGAACAAAAAATCGTAATTTTGTTTATTTAAATCGGAGTTGTCATGAACTACATACACCTTGTATTTCAGAAAGACCCAAATGTATTTCAGAAAAACTTAAATGTATTTCAGGAAAGCACAAATGTATTTAAGAAAAATATTTTTTTTTCTGTAGAGCAAGGTAGGCTTTGCAGTTAGTAGCCAGCTTCTGCAGAAGAAAATGTCTTTTAATAGAAAACAAAGCTCGATGATTGCCCGAATTCAATCAAGAACGGTAACCAGTGTTGCCGCGTCAAAAAATTTTTTTTTTTTCAAACGAAATGTCCACGCAAAATCTACCAAAATATCAAGACCACTCCAACCGTTTTGAACAAGTCCAATTTTCAAAGAAATTAAGGCAAGGTTAAAAAATGCTTTGTTTTTTATATTTCAGAAAGAGCCATTTCTATAGGGTTCGATAAGTCGTAATGAAAATTATTTCACCTTCGCTCGAAAATTTATGTCCAAGAAATTGGAAGCTTCTTAAATGGTGGCAAAAGCAAGATTGACATCAGCCCAATTGTATATAAATCATCCCGGAAGTTTCTCTCAACGAATTTAGAATCTTCTTTAAATATAAATTCTTCGGGAGAAGATTTTTGTTGAAATTATGGCAATGAGGTTTTAAACTTGGAAGGAGCTTTTTTTTGGCATACATACATATGTAAGTATTTAGGCTATGGTGTGCCCGGTGCGACTGACTGATTCCACTCTCTACTGTAAAATTTTATTTAAAAAATCGACCAGAATTGACAGGAAAAGCATGACAAAAAAAAGACGAAGTTAAAACATAATGGGACCTAAAAACCACAAAGCACATATATATGATTCAGCTGAAGAATACATTCCCTAAGTGTGAAGTCTCAACGTTTTTTGTCCAATTCATACCAGTTCCCATGAGCGACAATACGGTAGAACTGAAACCCCTAATGAACAAATTTATTGGGCCTAATGAGTATGGCTTCAAAACTGACAAATCCGCCATTGAACAAATTCTGGAAAATACCCTAGATGAGGAATTCGTCGCTCACCATCACTTAGCCTATTTTAAAGCTGATTTTTTTTTTGCAATGAATAGATACCTATTGAGACTCATCTACTTGTATTTCGTACGTATAGATGATGACCCTTCGAGGAAGAGATCCCTCGACTCAGCACGGCCTAAGCGACCATGAGCAAGGAAACTAGCGACTGCAGAAGGATCTGGCAACACTAGGTGTCCACGGCTGACAGAATTAGGCTGAGCAGTGAGGCATTCGGAGAATTGGTCTCAGGCGTATTGCCAAATAAAAAAAATAATATAAGATTATTTCGCATTTTCAATGAATCATCTGTCCGAGCAGCTACTTTCTAATTAATAAACGTGTAAATGCATTGATTTGTATAGCAGGGCTTTACTTACGTCGCTCATATCGCCGACATCCAGATTTTTACTATCCACCATACTGCCATTTGTGTCTGCCGGCCCCAGCGCACCAGGCGGGCCGGCACTCATCGGTGGCCACGGCGACGTAATGGTGCCGGGTCCGACTATACCGTCTGAAAAATAAAAGAAAAAGGAAAATATGAGTAGGATTAAAATATTAAAAAAAGAAGATAATACATATATACATCCTGCACAGTAAAACCGGCTTAAGTACTTCATCAAAAAAAGCTTGTTTTCAGACCAGCCTAAGTTGAGTACTTAAAATAGGAAAGGTTTAGGCATTGTAGTAGTAGGAGCATGAAAAACTGTGATAGTAAAGCGGGTCATATGTATGTATTATGACGTTCTTAGTTTTTATGTGTAGGTCATTTAAAGATTAGGACCAATGACTCGTAATTCTGCTGAATGATAAAAAATTTAGACCGCCCCCGAAAAAAGAGTTCGCCGTACACATTTGAGACGAAAGTAGTTTTGCAAGGCAATTTCGTGAAATGTTTATCTTTTTTTGCCGAACGAGGGATCACTTTTTCATAATTTTTGTCATATCCTCGGCATTAAAGGCTGGATCTTAAGGTATGATATATCGATGTTCTTGTCTCGAGGAGACAGTTTGCTTGTTTTAAAGTTCCTTGGCCTCTTACTTACCCACGAGATCTCAGTTCTTATCACCCTAACAACCCACCCTAATGTCAGCAAATTAAATACCAATTCCAAATTATTTTGGCCGACTGGTTGTTTTTCTGGATTTTTTTATCATATCTTCGGATTTTAAACGATAATAAATCGATGAAGACAATCTTTTTGCTGTAAAGATCATTGACCTCAAGTACACCATTCCACTTACCCTAATACCAGTAAATTAAAGCACTCCAAAAATCATTAATCTTTTGCTACGGACATTTTTTATTATACCAGTAGAACTATATATTAAAAAAAATATATATATATTTGACGAATGTAGGTATCACCGTAAAATTTAAAAATGGCACCCTAAGGTTCGACAGTTTTCTTTTTCGGAACTGCCTTGCAAAAATACTTTAGACTCAGTTGTGTACGGCGAACTTTTTTTGTTTGCTTGTAAGTTGGTGCGGCCTAATATACATATTTACACCAATTCCAATGCGATTTATTGCGGCAACAACTTTATTGCTTTGTACCATACTCACTTGGACATTTTAATTGGCAACTACTACTATTTCACAAGCTAGATGCTACTAAAGTTCGCTAGTTGACGTGTAGTAATGTTTTTTTTTTTTTGATTTTCCCTACAATAGCACAGCGCAGTGTTGCAATTTTTTGTGCTTGCCTGCGCGCCGATAATGCATTTTTAGGAAGAGTCTATGGAAAAAACTAAAACGTCCAGCACCAACATTGACTGACATGACGAAGTGGGAGTAACAACTGGCAGGATTTTGCAAAAACATGCGCGCAATAAAAAAATACTAACCACACAAAAAAAAGGCTCAATAGAAACGTGCGGCAGTGATGCAAAAAATTGCACAAAAAAGCGTTGCACTCCTCCACTTTGTATGCTGTTGAAAAATGTGCACAATTTTGCATTCAGTTTATTGCCTTTTGTGATTTTGGCATTTTCCGCATGATTCCAGTGGGCGGATGCGCGTTGCGGCGAGTGGACGACCAGCCGCAAGCACAGGCATGTATTGTTTGTGCTGAATGCAACACCTACACACAAACCACCTATGTATGTACATCTACATATGTATGTATGTATGTATGCATCTGCATGTACACAGGAGATTAGCCAACAAGCCAGCCTCTCATTCTCCTAGCCTACATATGTATTTCAGTCAGACAATTTGTGTCTCGCACGTTTTTGTTTCCGTTACCGGAGGCTGCATTGTCCTATGCAAAAGTGCAAAAGTGCTTGCGACAGCATTGCAATAGCTGTCGTGTCCGCAGCCACCATCAGCATCAGCGCCGTCATCAACGTCGACGTCGTCGTTGGTAATTGATGTGTGACATTGCAGTAGCCGCAAAAATTTGCCAACTGTCCGCTCTTTGCTGTCTGCTGACGCCTGCCAAATGTACAGTTGGCTATTTACAGCCAACGAGTACCCGCCAGTCTGCCAGTCCGCCAGTCCGCCATCGCCTGCTGCCATCGGCTATTAGCCATTTTTTGTGTGGCGTCATTCGATGAAGTTGATTTATTTGTCAATGTTTGTGACGTGATGCAACGAAGAAACACAAAAAACAGTGGCTAGTTGAGGGCGTCTAAAGTAGTAGTAGTAGTAGCAGTTGAGTTGAAAAAGTGAATTGCTGTTGGTAGTAAAATTTGATAACTCATTTTTGATGTTA
Source organism: Rhagoletis pomonella (assembly GCF_013731165.1). NCBI lineage: Eukaryota > Metazoa > Arthropoda > Insecta > Diptera > Tephritidae > Rhagoletis > Rhagoletis pomonella. The sequence continues at coordinate 15,900 of NW_023462259.1, forward strand.
TGTCGCTTATAAGTATGACACGAAACTTTACTGTAGTTATGTAGTTAAATACATCTTTCCATCATTATAACTTAAGAGAGTTTTTCTTTTTTTGGATTTGCATAAATCTCTTAATTTTGTTGGGAAATTAACTCTGATGGATCTTCAACCAGAAAAATGCATGTATGATTTTTTTTTTCATAAAGTAAGAATTCCCGAGCGCGGATAAGAGTAAGTAAGTAGTGGGCGCAAACATATGACCCAGTGACTGGATCGGGGCAATTTGTAAGAGTTCTTAGGCTGTGGTAACTTAAAGTCACGAGAAGCCAAAAGACAGAGTCGCAGGAGATGCAGATCAATGTGATTCAACTATCCACTTCCGCTCAGTGCTGCTGTTTTCTGTTTTTTTTAAAGTAGTAAAAAAATAAAGTAAAAGGAGTAGTGTGACATTTTGGGCAGTATGCCCCAAATGTTTTTCGAAATTTTTTAAACTTAAATTATTGGAAATTATTGGTGGCAGAGATCCAGACGTGATTCTCAATGTCCAAGTATAGGACGCAGCCTTCGGTATTCCAAGCCGTATTATTTGCAGTGCTCAAGGACAGGGACAACATGATAGAAAATAGGTGGACCAAATGAAAAAAATTGCAACGCGCTCCCACTGGGACAGTAAATCAAATCGATCAACAGCTTGCTTCAGCGATAACCAGCGAACGTTTGACACTCAAAAAATTTTATGAATTAAACACTAACGTAGTTTTGAAACTCGGCGAATTCATTCACCGTTTTGGAACTATGTATGTGCGAAGAAATTGTAAACATCTCTGGCAAGTTTTTCGACTTCCGCGGGTTTTTTCTTACACGATTGGAAGAGTATCAAAATTTAAAAAGAAGTGTCCCTCCAAAATTCATCGAAAAATTTATCACTTTTGATCCACTTGGATTCAAGCGGTCACACTGGCTATGTCCAAGAATGCGGAAAGCGTAAATTTTTCAACGAAATAATGACTGCTTGTTAGCTTTTATAAGTTGCTGGGTTCAAATGCCGTCAGGCGCGTCCTTAGTTGTTTTTCGAATTTTGAAAAAGCAACTGTGAAGTGCAGAAGGAAAGTGTGTTGAACGAAAAGTTCAATTAGAAAAACAGCCAAAAACGTATCCGTTTCACAACCATCTTCGTTATTTTTCCCAGTCCTGGAGAGAAGATATCAATTTATGAAGCTATTTTTTTAATGGTGTAATAATTTCCTTACTATTTTTATCAACAGCCTGACTTGGAGACATATACTAATATATGAATTTCAAATATTCTTTTAATATTTTTTTTTTGTTTTTTTAATTAAACCAATGAAAAAGGGTTACTAAACACCCACTACACATAAATGAATTCACGAAAATAAAACTACCACAACTGACTTTTAAATACTATGCAAACATTCGAAAATATGCTGCTATCCATATATACTTATCAACATTTACTTGTTTTATTTATAACGAAGTTTTGGAGTTCCGCTCAAAGATGCTATGCAGAAGAGACAGAGGTAAAAAGAATACATTTTTTCACCCTCAAGCATTTGCTGTACATATGCAAATGTAGTTAGTACATTTGTACGTATGTAAGTCCGCATGAAGGTATTTATAAATATGCCTTTAGTTTATCACTTTTTCACTTTGTAAATGGTTAGGAGTCTACAACAGATAAATGTTGAAAAAAGTTATATCAAAGCTAAGATCAAGGCGAAATATTACTCGCTAGAAAATGTTAGTGAAAATATCAAAGAATTTAAAGAAGAAAGTAAGTATTCGCTCACGGCATTTTTGTGTTGCACACAGAAATATGAAGGATTTTTTTTCAAAGAATTTTTTGTTTGTTTTAAGTTAGTAGCGAGGTAATTGTGTGTTGAAAAATGACGAGGAATGAAGGAATGCAAAGGCGGGCATTTAGGAAGTGGTCTGAATTTTTAATTTGGTGAGCACATACGCGAGATTAGAGTGAAAATTTGCTAAGTCCGAATTTAAAAATTGTACAGGAGAAGCGAAAAAACTTCTTATAGCCATTTTCTTTAAGTATTTCGAAAAAAATTTGAATACCACATTTAGGCTGTTTAAAGCAAAGCAAAACTCCATACGAATCCGAAGCATTCGATCTTTTTTAAAAGATTTCGTACTATTTTGGTCTTTTCGGATTTTTGGTGTTTCGTTTGGACTTAGCAAATTTTCCTTTCATTGATATAATAAAAACCTCTCAAAAGTTTGCGATAGCACAAACAAATTTTCCATAAAAAAACATTTTCCAAAAATTACAGTAGTAAACTAAAGTGTTAGGTTTCAAAGTAATATACTAAAAACTGAATTGTTGACAATTTTTTTTAACACAGTTGTATTTACCTCAGAAATTGTCTTACTTTAGCACCCTCTGTTGTTAGCAAAATGGGGAGATGATAAATTAAACTTCCAAAGCTACTGAAGGTACTATGTTAGCTTCACAAAAATGTATATTACTTAAATATTCTAAGAACTTTATTTTATTTTAATTTTGCTTATGGCACAAAGCACTGTGCGCTGTGGTGTAGTAAGTAGTTAGCAGTGCGCGCTACCATTCCGCGCTATTTAATTTGTGATTCTCCCAAAGTGTGTTGAATAGAAGGCAATAAATGTGTCAGGTTGATTAAAATTTGTATTTGTGAAATATTTACTCACTATTTGCCATGTGTATTTGACGTTAGTTTGAGTTAGCATTGTAGACTTCATTGTTGTTGCAAAAGAATTTATGCACTTTGCCAAGAGCCGTGCCCGCTTGAAGCTGTCAGCTGACTTAAAAAATGACATGAAAATATTCTGGTGGCAAAGGTGTACCCAAAAGTGGACACAAGTAACATCTACAATACCTATACATATAAAGATCATGGATATGTGTGTATTCGCATGTTCGCACAAACACTTTCAAACTGATTTAGGCTTAAATGTTGCACTTAAAAATGATTGCAAATTCGTTTTCTTTTTTTTATTCCTTCAACGCGTTAACAACAATAAGCTTGCAACTAAATTAAATACAAAATGTAGTGTGCAAACATACACACGTCTTTGTTTATTTTGTATTTTTTGTAATTTATATTTTGCATTTGAAATTCGAAACCATGTCCAAGCGCCGGCCACACATTTTACAGTTGGCTATAGAAAATACTTTTATTAATTTATTCATTAGAGTACTAAGAACGATGAGACATAGAGGAAGAGAAGAGAATCAAAGTCACCTAGCCCAGTGCTGAAGGCCTTCACATGCCCACAGTACGCTCACGGCGAACCGTTGTCCAGTCGCCGATGGCGGCTACTCCCTGCTGCAACACGCTGAGACGGCGCTGGTCACGCTGCTGCAGCTATGCCATGCATCATTGTCACACACTGTGTTATTTATGTATATATGTATGTAAGTGCCTACACTCACACCCCCGTCCCCCCACTCTGATAGACACACACCTACACACATATCCAGCCCAGAATGTCCTGCACTTTGACTGCCACTTTAGTTTATTATGTGCGGAAATTTTGGAATTCGCACGTATTTACATACATACGTACATACATTCAAGCGGCACAGTGTTGCATTGTGGGAGTAGGAGCGCATAGGAACACAGCGCCGGTGATACTACGTAAATAGCTACATATATCTACACATATTATATCTCCAATGCATACAAAAGAATTATTTAGAAATGTTTGAATATGTGTGCGGTGCATTCGAGTGATCAAATGCATGCGAATTAACTGAAAACGTGCGAGGAATATAAAAAAGTGTGACGACGTCGAAACCAAGTCAAAGGGAGTGTGCTGAACGCTGAGTTATATATACATATATACTATAGGTTAGTGCACTTGTACCTACTTGCCAAGTGTAGTATGTGTCTTTTTCTAGCTGTAAATAATACGGGCATAAATAAGTGTGAATTTTATTTAAAACTGACTGCAAATAAAAGGGCATTTATGTATGCAGGTATGCAAGAATGAATGAATGAATTGAATAAAACAAATTGCCCAAGAGTATCTTCAGGTAAGAAGGAAACTGGAGGCTATAAAATGGAAATTGTTTCGTATTAAAGGGAAAAGTGTGCATATGCTTAAGGGTAATGGTAGTGGTAATGATTATGGTTATGGTAATTTTAATTGCAATATTATGGTCATGATAATGCTTATGGTAATGATTATAGTAATAGTAATGATTGTAGTAATGGTAGTGATTATAAGAATGGTAATCGTATTAATAATGGTATTGGTAATGATTATAGGAATGGTAATCGTATTAGTAATGGTATTGGTA
>NW_023462260.1:0-20184 GCF_013731165.1 Rhagoletis pomonella
GCTCGACACAAACACAAATGCTGCATGGATCACAAAAGTAAATAAACCGTTGGCTAACAGTGTCAGCGACAGTTTTGAGGAGTAAACTAAAATGTCTGGTATAAAGGCGGCTTGAAATTATTGAGTCAAACGGTTTAAAGTGTAAACTTTACACACATCCATGTATAGCAGGCCGCTAAATTTAAACGTAGAATACGTGGTATGGTTAAGAGCACATCCAAGTCAAAAACGAAAGCACACATTAAAAAAAAATATTGATAACAAAAGCGATAGTAATATAGATAACAAAATCGGTAATAATATCGATAGCAAAATCGATAACAAACTCGATAAAAAGTATCGTTTATTATATCGATAAGTTCCGAGAATATCGGTAGCCAAATCGATAACAAAATCGATAAAAATATCGATAACAAAATCGATAAAAAATATCGTTTATTATATCAAAATGTTCCAAGAATATCGATAGCAACTAGAGCTCTTGAAATTGTTCGAATAATTCGATTATTCGAATATTCGAACGTTCGAATGGCAATTGTTTGTACGATTGGAAATCGAATGTTACTATTCGAATAGTTGATTCTCTTCGATTATTCGAATAGTCGCAAAGCTACGATTATTCGAATAACTTCTTAAAATCGAATATTCGATCGTTGTAATAAGTGTTATTTGTCAAAAAAAAAAATAAGAATTTATAAATTTTGTGTGTTTTTGTGAACATGAGTGCAAGAAAACAAAGTTGGGTGTGGAGTTTTTTTTACGAAGTGCAGTGATGGTAAGCAAGTTACCTGCTCCATTTGTGGAGCAGTCCTTAGTTTCCACTACTCCACTTCCTCGCTAAGCACTCACTTGAAACAAGTCCATAAGAAGGAACCGATTCGTGGTGGTGGCATGTAAGTACAAATAAAGAAAAATATAAGTTATAAGTAAAATATAGAGCACAAGCTTGTTACACATATGTAGAACACCGGACACGAATATCGATGCAACAAGTGGTGAATGCGTTGAAACGCAGGCGAGCACCTCGGGTGGCCGTAAGAGAAAAAAGCACGACACCGTTCATGACTGCACATTTGAACGTCAGGAATTGATATCTCGTGGAGTGGCACGCCTAATCGCAAGTAACATGTTACCAATCTCCTTCCTTTCCTCTGAAGGCTTTCGCGACTTTATGAAGTTATTGGAACCAGGATACAAAGTTCCCTCTCAACAAAGTATACTCTCACGCTTACAATTGTTTTATAATGACGTAAGAGAAAAAATTGCAAACGATTTGGCGGAGGTAGAAAGCGCATCAATTTCAGTGGACGAATGGACATCAAGAACTCAAGATTGTTATTTATCAGTCGAAGCCCAGTATATTGACAAAAATAGTGAATTGTGCAAAGTTACACTTTGTAACGAGCAACTAGAAGGTAAATCTATTAAAATAACTACCTTGTATGTAGATATATAAAATAAACACATACACTCATACATACATGCATAATTTGTGTTTTAATTTTAAGACATGTCAATTGTTTAAATAATTTGTATTTATAGACCGACCAAATGCTGAAAACATTGCATCCGCAATAGAAGTAGTTTTAGCCGATTGGAACATTTCCGACAAAACGCAAGCGATAACGCACGACAGTGCATCAGTCATGAATGCAGCAGCGCAACAACTTTTTAATATAGGGGACAGCATCAAGTGCAGCGCTCACCTTTTGCAGCTTGTGACGCATTAGCAGCTGTACCTGATTACGATAAAATTTGCAAAAAAGGACGAAATTTAACAGCACATTTTCATCGCTCAAATATTGCCATAACTGCACTAGTAAACCGCCAAGTACAGTTGGGGATAAAGGAAAATCGACTCATACAATGCTGCGAAACACGTTGGAACTCCAAATATTACATGTGTGAGAGGCTGCTTTTGAATCGAAATGCAATCTGCCTAGTTTTATCAGATAAAACCGTTACAAAAACTTGCGATGCGCTGAGGCTAGAAATGCAAGAGAAGGAGTGGGGTGAAATGCAGAACTTGGTTGACATTTTGAAACCTTTTGATAAAGCGACTGCAGTGCTATGTGGTGGCAAAAATGTGACATTGTCTTTAGTGCGACCTTTAATACACCGTCTTATTAAAAACCACATGGCCGCATCGTCGGAAGACGATGCAAATAAATATATATTCAAAGAAACTGCACATAATTCCCTTTTTGAAAGGTTCAATATGGGTTGTGTTTTAGAAAAAGTTTCAGCTCCAATAATTTCCTAATTTTTAGACCCCAGATATAAGAACCTTAATGATGAAGATTCGCAAACAAAACACAAGGTTTATGACTTTATCAGAAGCCAACTTCAAGTAAGCAATGTCATTAACCAAGAAACAGACAGCGTAGTACATACCGACTTGGATTTTTTGTTTGATGGTGAAATCCCAACAAATAATTTTATGTCACAAATCGACTCTTATTTGGCTGAACCTCAGATCGGCCACAACATTCATCCCCTAACATGGTGGAAAAATCACCGTGCTATTTATCCGGAACTTTTCAAATTAACCGCAAGATATTTGTGCATACCAGCTACATCGGCAGAGTCCGAACGCACTTTTTCAATTGCTGGGAATATTGTCACGCCACGTAGAAGTTGTTTGTCACCGCAAAATGTTAGCCTTCTTACATTCCTGTATAATAATAAGCGTTTCTTCACAGATATGTGTCCATTTTAATAACTTAATTATTCGTCTTAGAAGGTAAAATGCATTTTATGTGATTTTTTAACCTGTTCATTTATATTGTTGCTGAATAATTACAAAATTGTCTCAAAACAAACTTATGTTCCTACATTTCAATTTATTTAAATGTGTACATACTTATTCCTACACACATTTCAACATTCGAATAATCGAGCACCAGTTATTATTCGAATAATTGACTACGAGCAGGTTATTCGAATAATCGACAGTGAGCGATTATTCGAATACTGCTAATCGAATTTCACTATTCGAATAGTATCATATTCGAATAATTCGAATATTCGATTAATCGAATATCAAGAGCTCTAATAGCAACATCAGTAACAATATCAGAAAAAAAAATTTGGATAACAAAATCGATAAAAAATATCGATAACAAAACCGATAAAATATCGATTATTATATCGATGTCCCGAGAACTCCGAAAAATCTTTAAAATCCCGAAATAGTCCCCAGATTGTGTCTCTGTCTATATCCTTTTCTCTATAATTACCTTTATTTTAATCTTTCTTCCTCTAGCTTCATCTTTACTTTTATCGGTATCCTCATCCTCATATTTTTCTTTATCTTATCTTTGTTTTTACTTTTATGTATATCATATTCTCCATTTATAAGTAAAGTGTTTAAATTTACCTAGGTCTTCATGTACTTACATACATACGCTGCGATTTGGTTATAAATATTGCGTCATCTGTTACTCAAAAGCCGAAATACCATACATACATACTTTTTGTCTTCTTCTCTCACTTTCAGAGCAAGCACGTGTTTGCAGAATGATGACGAAGTGATTTTGTATGGAAAATCATTTATGCCCATATATTTGAGTAAAATAAACATACTTACAAGATATCAACCAATACTTCCCATATACCAAATGAAAGGAAAAAACTTGAGTTTTTGATTAAAGAAAACAAAAAAAAATCATTCGAGCAGTTTTCGAGTATTTTGATAATAAAAAAATAGCTAATTTTTCAACAGTTTTTTGCATTAAAATGCTCAGTGTTTGTTGAACTTATATAAAATTTGTACACGTTAATATTTCTACTGCTCCAAAGAACCTGTATCCCGAAATTGAAACTTAAGTCTGCAAATCGTAATTTGCTAGAGCACTTTAAAGACTCAAAATTTACCCTAAAATTAGCCAATTTTTACCGTTGTTTCTACGACAGAAACCGAATTGGTTACTTACAAAAATGGATCTGTCGATAGGTTTGGAATTTCATCTTTGAAACGCCACACTTTTCTTTAAAATCGCTTCATTAGTTCTCATGCAATAGGCGTTTTCGTAAAACTCTAAAAATTACAAGTACAACATTTAAGCATAGCCTCCATATCGAAACGTAAGACGTATTCTGCGTCAAAACATCGCCATTAAACAGAATTACGTAATTTCGAGTAACAGTCAGGCCGAAATCAGGGCCTTTTCTTCCCATGAAACATATAAAATCTTCGTCGGTTCAAACAAGCATATGAAGAGAGACTACATAAATGAAGTGGCGGTAAATGACATGGTTAGAGTATGGGGAAACCAGGGCCCACAAATCAAGGGCTTCGATAAATACAAAAAAAAAAAATGAAATCAATCAATTCGAAAAAATTTAAAAACCACCTAAAACTATGTTCACATTACAGCATAAATTACTTGGTTTCGATTAAATTACTTCCCATAAATCAAGTACGTTCACATTTACTTTCATAATTTAATAATTTTAATGAAAATTGATTTCACTTGATTTCATCATGATTGCTTTGTTGGGAAGAGTGATTCTGCGTTCGATTTCAAGGATGAGATTTTTATTGTTGTTAATGCTGGCGAAACGAAGTCGTCTACTTTTTCAAACTTGTAATTGTCAGGATATGCTCTGACTGTTTGACTGATAACAAGAGACGCATAGTTTTGTTCTTGTTCACCACCAGACCGATTCGCTTTACTTCTCTATCTAACTGCGAGAAGGTAGAACGGACGCAGCCTTTGTTTTTGCCGATAATGTCGGCATACGCTCGCAAATGTACGCTCTTGTAAAGTATTGTGCCTGCGCGGTTTAGTTCTACGGCTCTTATCACCTTCTCCAACATCAGATTAAAGAATTAACGTGAAAGGCAGCCCCACCTTGTCTGAAGCCTCGTTTGGTATCAAACGGCTGAGAGAGGTACTTCCTAAATCTGACTGCGCTGATGGTGTTGCTCATCGCCATTTTTCTCAGCTGTATTAGTTTCGCGAGAATACCAAATTTAGACATCGCGGCGTGTAGGCGATTCCTTTTACAGCGTGGTTACCCACGAACGTGTACGTAGCGTAGCGTAAAGTACGTAGAAAGATATCAATTGTACTGTTGATAGAAAGAGAGAGAAGCAACATCTACGTCACGATCAAGCGGTGGTGAGTTTTTGTTAACATGCAGATCTCACGTCAGCTGATACGTTCTCCGTTTTTACGTCCGTGGGTAACTGCGCATTTAGTGCTATCGAAAGCGGCTTTGAAGTCGACAAATAGGTGGTGAGTGTCGATTCTGTTCTCGCGAGTCCTTTCCAAGATTTGGCATATTGTGAATACCTGGCCTATGGTGGATTTTTCAGGTCTAAAGTCACACTGATAAGGCCCAATCTTGCACACAATACGGTCGATAAGATCTTGTACGCTTAGAAAGCTGATCCCGAGGTAGTGGGTGCATTTTTCGGGGTCGCCTTTCTAAATTCCAGTCGTCGGACATGCCTTCATCTGATAATATTCTGCACAAGAGTTGATGCATGCTCCGTATCAGCTCCTCGCCGTCGTAATTGAATAGCTCAGTTGGCAGGCTGTCAGCTCCAGCAGCTTTGTTGTTTTTCCGCCGCGTAATTGTTATTCGTCCCTCGTCATAGCCAGGCGGAGGAAAATCAACTCCGTCATCATCGACTGGGGCTCGGGATCGTGGAAAGGTGTTTCCTCCAGAATTCACCATTGTTGTTCTTACAGGAGTTCACACTGGCCTTGAAACCTTCTGTAAGTCGCCTTACTCTGTGGTACAGTTTTCGGGCGTTTTTCCTTTAGGCCAGCATTTCATTGTTGTTACAAGTCGTTTATTTCTCCCATAATTTCTTCATAAGCTTAGCGGTGCAAATCATCATCGCTCAGTGTTTTTGCTAATTATTTAGAAACAAGCTGTTACAAACACAAACAGATTTTTCGACGTGTAATCGGGGGGCGAAGGATTTTTCCGCAGTTGTTTGGGTGCTATTCTTATTTCTGATAAAAAATTTGCGTCGCATTCTTGCCTGTCTGCATCTCAAGCTATTCACACTTACCACGGTACCGCTGAATTGTCGCGCGCGTCAGATTTGGCTGCAGGGTGGGTTGGAATGATGCGTATTTCTCTACAGAAGCTGCATGACACTTTTGTCATAGCAGCTCTTCTTGTTTGGGCAACAGTAGCGGTTTGAGCAGATTGCAAGATCGATTCCCACTGCTCATTTGTGTCCGGTCGATGAGACCCAAACAGTTCTTGTTTAAGCAGAATTCACATTCGATTGTTGGAGCAAATATGTTAAGCGGATTGCGAAAATTCGTTCACTGATAGGGGTGAACCTGGATTAAAGCTGTCGAGGCCACCGCCGTCTCATGCCAGCAGTAATACATAGATGTCGCACGTTGAAAATTATTTGCAATCATGCTCTGCCCACCGCATTTCCTGTGCAATGTGATGCAAGCCTAGTATTTCTGTAAGAAAACCAGCAGTTGTATGAAGACACCTTTCCTATGGACGGTACGGACATTGCAAGCGCATATGCGTAAAGCGTAGTCCTTGTTTCGTGTGGTGGGCCGTCGAAGTTTGGGAGAGAGGGCAATTAAAAAGGCTGTTTTGGGTTTCCTATTGGATATGTTTTTTATCTTACGGACTCTAAACCCAGGGAACCACCTATTGCTGGGAGATTTGTTGTTTTCTTATATTAACCTTTGCTCTTTCCTACATTTGATCCGGCTACGCCCTTGTCTAAAGATCGACCAGTATGAACCTGCGGCAACTTGACATCAGCATTTCGAAGTTTGCTGCTGATTTGCCCAACCATCGAATTTCTAAAAAATAAATTGATTTTTCCTGGCCAAGATTTGGCATCTCGTAAACCACTAAATATGTATGTTGGGATTTTTGACGTCCTCTTCAGGATGACTTTGGTGTTTACTTTACTAATAATTGTAAGTACTACTCGGAAGAATTTAGTCTATAGTGGATCTCGCTATGTTCATGGTGTACGCCATGCAAAGTTTTTGAGTAAAGTTTACAGTCTCAAATGTATTTAAACTGCTTGTATGTATTGCACGAAAACCTCACAGTGAAAAGAAGGTAAATAATGGCGAATAATGGAAAAAGTAAATTTTGGAGGTAAAAATTGTTTTTTTTTTTGTGGTAACATGGAGTATTTTGTAGGAAGTAGTTGTGGGCGTTATATAAATATTCGCCCCGGGCGCTTAACAGTCTAACTAGAAAACTGGGTATATGTATGTATGTACATTGGGGTGGTAGCATACTAGGCCGTTCGATTTTGGGCCCGTTGTGATACCACGCGGATCGTTAGAACCCTGAAACCATCGTGTGGATTGCGCGAAATCCAGAAGTTACCTACCTCGGTTAACTCGGGTAACTTTCATTTTCTTCCACAAAGAGCGGGGCATTCGCATAACAGGTGCTGCAAGGTTTCTGACTCTTCTTCGTTTCTGCAGCTCCTGCAGAAGTCGTTATGGGAGACCCCTAGCCTCTCCGCGTGCCTTCCGATGGCAACATGGCCTGTTAACAGACCCACCGCTGCGGCTAAGTCCCCTCTGCTCAGCATGAGGAGATCCTTCGGCCGTTTTTCGTTCCAATTTGCCCACGTAAGTTTCGTATTGCAGCAAGTGGTGACTCAAGCCCACCTATCACTTGCTAGTTTAAGAGATAGATCCCTAAGAATGAGCTTGAAGGTAGCGAGCGGAATGCCTAAACACTTCCGGAACTACGAAAGTGGAGCGGATGTGCCCTCTCTTGCAAGTTCGTCTGCCTTTTCGTTGCCTGATATGTTCCGCTGCCACGGCACTCATACCAAGTGAAGAGCAGACTGCTCAGCCATCTCGTTTAGAGACGTGCAACAGTCCGAATAAACGCATTATACTTAAACCAGCTTCCCGAAATAAGCTACTTTTCCGTTAGGGCTGATCTGATTGCTTCAAAAGTGATGTTGTTGAAAGTACGCTCGATGTCTAGAAATGTTATCAAGGTATATTTCTTTATCGTAAAAGATTTCTCTGTAATATTCCTTGAAGTCGTGTAGTGGTAAGCAGTGCAATCCCCCCAGGCCCAGGATTTTTGAGAGGCCTGAAATAATGGCAGACTTATGATTTCGTTGAGTTTGTTAACTGATTTTGAATTATAGCAGCTTATCTTATATTTATAATTAACATTTTAATAAAAAAAAATTAATTCATTATAGAAAAAAATATTTTTCGATACTTCCGCTAGAAACTGCTTCTTCGTTATAGGCTTTTAAACGTTAAAAAACGCTACGTGGAAAACTGTCAATTGATCACATGCTTTTAAATTAATACAATTTATGGGCAGGGCCCATGATTTTGCACTCCGGGCCCGAGTTTTCTCTGGACGGCCCTGTTTGTAAGTGCCAACTTATTGTTCTATTATTCTCCTGAAGAAGGGTCCATTGAAGAGTCTAGATTTGGAGGATTCTATACTATTTCTATAAAAAATTGGGTTTTTCCATAAAATACATGGAAAACTTTGAGCCCTTTAAGCCACCTCTAAATATTTTTTTTTATAAAGAAATACAGTAGTATAGTTTTTTTCAATATACCTCGAACAATGCTAGGGGGTGAGAGTATTAAAATTCCGACTTTAATTTCTTTGGACCACCCTAATGTACATATATGATTCGTAACACTACTTTTTTTATTTTTTACACAGTGTTACCTAAACCTAATTGAAAGTTAACCACCTGTTTGTAAAGACATGTATATAGTTAGTGTGATACTTCAAACATTTTTAAACTATGTAATTTTATCCGATACTCAAAAATGCATTAGCCATGTGAACGGCAAGATTGGAATCACCGTCTAATTCAACCTTGAACTTTTAGCACCCTTTACACACTTTAATTTCAATCTTTCTACAAAAATACATACATACATTTACAAACATATGTACATGTATGTATTGCATCGGATCGATACTAAATACTAAACTCTGTTGCCAAACAAAGTAATGGGGAAGTTTTAAATACCAACTGAAAAAAGTTATACATACACGCGGCTGTGTGTTTGTTTATCGCCTCGTTTTGTATTACTGTAACTAGGGATGGCCAAAAAAATAAAATAAGCGATTAATTAATCATATGATTAATCACAAACCACAAAAAAATTAATTGCAATTATTCAGAAATAATCGATTAATCAAATTTTTAAAGGCACTTTTTTACAGTGGGTATTCACAAAAACATTTTTCATAAAAAATTTCTAATTCTCTGGTTAATTAGCCTTAAACAAAATAAAACGAGTATTTTTACCGCCGATAATTATTTATTATTTACACATTTTTGCAAAACCAAGAGTTTTGATAAGCGCTTTGTTGCTACACGGTTGCGTTTCCCGGTTGCTTTAGCACCAGCTTTTGAAAAAAGGCGTTCAGCAGCCACCGAAGTATCAACTAAATAACATTTTTCGAAAGTCATCATCTTTTCGCCTTCGTTTGTGTAAAAGAGATTTATGAGGGGCCCAAAGACGTTTCCATAAGATGATTTGCGCACATTATTTAATTTCTGAAGAATTTCTTTACTGAGGACAATGCTAACGGATCTTTGAAATGATTTTTTTCAACTTTGGGTCGAGTAAAGTTGATGTGGCTAGCAAACAAAGAATGTTCGATGGAGCCAAATCTTCGGTCAAATTGTTTCAAGACGGCATCTCCTAATTTTTGGGCGACGAGCTGCTTTGGTAATACTTTAATTATTTGTTCGCTACCGCAATGCACTAGCGGAATTACTGGCTTAAAGTTTTGCGTTTTTCGCCACAGTACAATTACTGTCATTGCCTCTAAAGGTCTCAATATACTAAGGTTTCTGGCAAAATTGTTTTTTTAGTTTCACTTATTTCAACATATTTTGATTAAAAGCAGAATACTGATAAAAATAAAATATTTCACACAAACAACAAAAAATATAATCGATAATCGCATGAGGCTATTGCCTGAAAATTTTAAAATGCGATTAGTAATCATTGTAAACTTATGTACAGTAGTCGAACAAATTATAGCCGCACCAAATTTTAACAAGTTTTAAAATATAATTTTTGCTGTTATATAATTTTGGTTAGTTTTTTTATAGTTCATTATTTAAAAACATCGGTATAAATACAAGTTCAAAGGCAGTGTCACACGTTTGGGTATTTGCCAAAATTTGGTGTGAACACCCAAAGAATTTTTCTTTATCCCAATCACGAAAATTTATTTGTTGAAAACTTCAATAGAACATCGCTGTATTGTACCAATCTTTTGACTACAAAAAAAAAAATTAATTTCAAGCAAGTTAAGAAATTGACTTCTGGCCACAAAATAGGCTCAAATTTCCCATAGTGCACTGCCTTAAAAATTTATGCAATTTAAAAAAAAAATTCAACAAATTTTCGTTAAAATTTATTAAATTCTAAGTATGCAGTTTTGTAGCCCATTGCATTCTAGTAGAATAAAGTACAAGTTTCAAATGGCTAAAAATTTCGATTGATTTTTTAGAATTTTTAAAACGTTCGAAACTTATACGAAAGTTTGTTGATTTTTTTTTTAATATTGCACAAATTTGAAAAACTTGGATTTACACGGGTTTTGTTAAAGAATGAACTATATTTTTATAAAAAAAAAAATAACTAAAGTTCAATAACAACAAAAATAATACGTTAAAACTTGGCAAAAAGTGGTTTTACAATAGGGGTCATCACTTCGAGTTTGGTACTCGGGTGTTCGGTAATTTTTCCCCATGTATTTTGTTTGTGTAAAATTATTTTATCATTATTTTATCGTGTTGGAAGCTTGATAATTTTCAGATAGTTGGTAAACCGCAATCAGCCGTTCGAAATTTATTCAATTTTAAATCTGCTCGCTGCCGAAAGGCATAACGCATATGAGTAAGTAAATTCATTCAATTTACTGTTACAATTTATTTATTTTTTAAAAAACATTTATTTATTCCACGCTAGAAAAATTTATTGAACTTTTTAAAAAATGTATGCACTTTTCGCGCGAAAAATTCCAGGAAATAGGTGACAGAAAGGAATTAACTGACATTTTAAAGCGTGTGTTACCACATTATCAGACTTGCCATCTCGTCAATATGGTAATATTATATTCGGTAATTTACGAGAACAAAACAATGGTGGGAGTTATCGAATACCGAATCAAGACTTTAACCAGTATAGTCTGCGAATTCTTAATAACAAAATTGGGCATTAAAAAATATTCGTCATTATATTTAATTCCACGTGGCAATTTTTAAATGACACTAATTTTTTGTCACTTCAATGCCTTATGGAAATTCGGTATTAGGTTTGTAGCTTTGACAAGGCTTAAATGCACAACTATTGTATGCTCTGAACTTAAGCAATTCTTGTGGCTGTTTGCAACTACAGAATTCATATTTCTTGAAAATATTTTTACGATTATTCTACAATTAATTGATTAATAATCGATTAATGAAACACAAAACTACGATACAATTAAATCGTAAATTGGACCAAAATAATCGATTCATTTAATCAGATGATTAATCGCTGCCATCCCTAACTGTAACACATGTAACAACAAGAAAATAAGCCATTTCACCTACCTGGCACAAATCTGCCCCAAGTCTCCGTCACACATCCAACTACAAACGGTGTGGCATAGAGATACACAAACATAATCATCGTAATCGCCTTGCCATGCGTCATTTTGCCTTCCATTGGTTTGGTGATGACGTTGTAGCGATCGTATGCAATGAAAGCATTCGTGGTAGATGCGCCAATGCCGGTGTAAGCGCCGAGTATGCCATACACCTGGCAACCGAAGTTACCCAAAGCGAATCCCCTATGAAAGCTGTTATAGATGAAGACGGGTGTCTTCAGCATCATGAAGAAGTCACAGATGGCCAAATTGATAACCAGTATGTTAGATGGGGTACGCAAAGATTTGGCACTGTGCGCGAGAAAGAGTTAGAAATTAAAATAAGCTCTTCCGAATTAACTGTAGTCTATCCGCCATACTCACGCCGTGAACACCCAGATGACCACACCGTTACCGACCATCGATACGGTTGTAAAGAAGAGATACAACGTGCCCAGCAGATAGTGTAGGGAAGCAGGTGGTTCCGGATACTTCAACCAATGATCGGGTATATGACGCAACTCTTCTGGCGGCACATTCCAACCGATTAGCCGCACATCTGACATTCTAAGAGTAAATAGTTGGTACTTAAGCTGGAATGGCATGTGGGGAGGGATTGAAAATTAATATTGCATCTACAGCACCTTGCCTCTGCGCGCAGTGTCGACACTGTTGACACATTTCCAAACGGATTCGGTAAGCTATACGAATATTCCATATCCATATCCATAGTGGTCAATATACTTCGTCCTTTTCATGCACTGCCAAACCAAAGCTATCCAAAACAACGCTGTGTTGTAATGAATTCCAGTTTTTTGGAAACACTTGTTCTTTCGGTTTGCTGTGTACACTTTCACCGGTCAACGTTGACAGAATTGTGTTGATCTGCTGTAACAGCTTTTATACTAACACTTTCCCACAAATTGGCAGTGATTTTTGCGAGCACAAAACGGATTAGATTAGCCAGTCGGGTGTGCATTGGATTAGCCGAGATTTTAGTTGGTTAGTGAAGAAGGTTCAGTATAGCTATGCGCTGACAGGGCGATTTGATTTTTTTTTTGAATGTCTATGACATGGTGCTATGATGCGTTGGTTGATTTAACAAATCCGATTTACATATACATTCATAGGTTCTGATACACTCCTTTATATACTCTTTATCATTCGTATGTACGAATATGTATGTTGGTACAATATATCACAAAAACTGCCATGTCAATGAAATTTGCAAGGTTAATGTTGTGAATGAGTTAATTTTTAGTAGCTTTGCATAAACATTAAGAAAACTGAAAGCAAAAATGTCTCTAGGGGCCAAAGCTGCTACTAGGTATTTTGATCTATAGTACACCAAATCCGACTAATAATAACTTCTTCTTTATTGGCGCTGTAACCGCCGAAGCGGTTTTGGCCGAGTCTAAAATAGCATGCCGCTCGTTTCTCTTCTGTGTCAATTGACGCCACTTGAAGCCAAATCCTCCTCCACCTGGTCTTTCTAACTAGCATCGCGACCCGCGTTGAATACTTTCAGAGCTAGAGTGCTTCTGTTAATTCGAACGACATGACCTAGCCAGCGAAGTCGCTACATTTTAATTCGCTGCACTATGTCTATATCGTTGTAAAGCTCATACAGCTCATCGTTAAATGGCAAAGGACCGTAAATTTTTCGAAGAATCTTTCGCTCGAAATCTCCAAAAGCCGCATCTTCAGATGTTTTCATTGTCCATGCCTCCGCGTCATACACCGGCGCAGGCATGATGATTGACTTATAGAGTGTGATTTTTTCACGAAGAGAGAGGACTTTACTTCTCAATTGACTACTTAGTCCAAAGTAGGACTTGTTGGGCAATAGTGATTATCCTTTGGATTTCAAGGCTGGTTCAGAAATAAACGAAGTCGTCTACTTTTTCAAAACTTGTAACCGTCAACACAGGAGATACTTCGTTTTGTCCTCGTCCACCACCAGACCCATTCGCTTTGCTTCTCTATCTAATTCCGAGAAGGCAGAACAGACTTAGCATTGTTTTTACCGATAATGAAGATGTCGTCGGCATACGGTGGCAAATGCCCTTCCCAATTCAGACGGAGCTGGTGGTATTGCTCAACATCGTTTCACACAGTCGAATTATTTTCGCCGGGATACCAAATTCAGACATCGCCTCGTAAAGACAACTTCTTTTCGTGCTGTCGAAAGCGGCTTTGAAATCGACAAACAGACGATTTGTGTCGATCATATTCTTGCGGGTCTTTTTCAAGATTTGGCGTATTGTGAATACCTGGTCTATGGTGAATTTGATAAGGCCCAATCAGTTGATTGACGGTGGGCCTCAGTCTTTCACACAATACACTCGATAAGACCTTGTAACCTATGCTTAGAATGCTGATCCCGTAGTTGGACAGAGCACACTTAAATTGCAGTCGCCGGGCATGCGTTCATCTGACCATATTCTGCATAAGAGTTGATGCATGCACCTTATCAGCCCACCGGTACCGTACTTCAATAGCTCGGCCGGCAGGCCGTTAGCACCTGCAGGTTTGTTGCTTTTCAGCCGCATAATCGCATTCGTACCTTGTCATATTCAGGCGGTGGGGCATCGACTCCATCGTCATCGACCGGGGGCTCGGTTTTGTCTTCTCCACTACCTGCAGTTCTTTTGCTATTCAGTAGGGCGGAAAAGTGTTCCCTCCATAATTTGAGTACGTTCTAGACATCGGTCTCTAGGTCGCCATTGTTGTTCTTACATGAGTTCGCCCTGGTCTTGAAACCTTCCGTAAGTCGCCTAATACGCTGATAAAAATTTCGGGCGTTTTCCTGTCGCCCAGCATTTAGAGCCCTTTGCATTCACGTATTTCGGCCTCTCTTTTCTTATTTTGGCAAATACCTCTAACTTATTTCTTCAGTTCCCTATAATGTCCCCATATGGCTCCTGATCGCAGCGTGGCCCTGTATCCGGCATCCTTTTTCTCTGCAGTTTCTTGACATTCCTAGTCATATGAGTTGTTCTTTCAGGCTCGCTGAAATCCGACCGCTTCTTCGGCGGCGATACTTACTGCCGTCCCTAAATTCGTGCGTCAAGTGCCAAACAACTGTCAAAAATCCTCATTCCCGTACAATTTGTATGGAGCATGTAAGCCCATCAGTGAAAACACGTTCATTAAACTACATTAAACGAGGAATTATCGCCACTTCATTCGCCCCTTGGGTGCCGTAAACAGAGTTTAACCTTGATGGCCTTCTATTCAGCAATCCCGGAAGGTATTTGTTCTTTAGCTTATATAATACACTGAAGCAACGCTTCGCTCGGTTCGGCCATTGAAAGTAGCTAAAAGCCCAATGGAAATCCATAGCTGGTTTCAGCTTAAGCTTGAGTTGAACTCTAGGTTCGATAATCTCACATCAATCTTCAGCCCCTACTGTTGCAAGCCCATCAGTAATCTGTTGTTTTCGTCGTTTCAAGCCGCCGGTTGGGAACCGCCTTCTTTTTGAGACCATTTCGCTTTTGGTGATCAGTAACTTCGACGATGGCTGCGTGGTTTGAATCTTTTTGTACTCTTTCACTATTTGCATATCCTTGCCTTGTTTTCCTCGTCATGTGCCGTATCAGTGCTACATAATTTCCAATCTATTTAAGCATAAACAGTACCTACAGATACCTCTGGCTAATTATCACCCCCGAGGGATTTTTTCTTTTTAGATGCAAGATTTCTTCCGTCATAACCGCCTTCTTTCGGGTTGATCGTCCTTAGCACTTCCACAGACACTACCAATACTATTTTGTAGGCTATTTGCAAAGTATAATTTTGTATGGCACTTGTGAAAACGGCCCTTAGGGCCGGTAGCTTAAAGCCTGGTTGACACTTATCCCCGGTTAAACATCGTTATCGATGTTACCGACACCGTGTTATATGCATGGAGTCGATAACGATGTTAACCGATGATTAGTGTTAATCAGGCTTTGAGCAACCGGCCCCTAGTCTGTATTTTTGTAAGGTAATATAATTTTTTTTTTCAAACAGTTCTACTAAAATAATCAAAATACTTTCTTAGAAAAAGTTTAATGGTTATTGGTGAGTTTTAATTTACTAACATTTGGATGGCACGCTAGCGTGAGAAAAACGGAGATATGGTGGGTAAGTATTAGAACGACGTTCTTGAGGTCAGTGAACTTTGTTCAATATCTGGTGATTACTACTTGCCGGTTAAACATAATTATGGACGTTTTCGACATCATGCGTATAATATGTGATCGATAAAATAGTCGTTGTGTTTAACCGCAGCTTCTACCTCCGATTTATGTTAATCAGACATTGAATCATCGGCCCTAAGGGTCTGGTTAACACTAACTACAGGTTAAACATCGTTATCGACTGTGTGTTATATGTATGTATGTTATGAAGTCGACCACGTCGTTAACGATATTTAGGGCCGGTTGCTCAAAGCCTGGTTGACACTAATTATCGGTTAACATCGTTATCGACGTTTTCGACTCCATGCATATAACACGGTGTCGGTAACGTCGATAACGATGTTTATTCCGGTAAGGTGGAATGTATGTATATGTACATATGGTGGTACGAATATTCGTTTTAACAAAAGCTATTCGCCACCAGTTTTATACAGATCATCCGATATTGTGCTGTTGTGTGTTCTTGTGCAAGAAATTAGTTTGTAGATTGTGCTGCAGTGTAGCAATTATAGCAAGCATATCGTATTTCTTATATCGTACTTAAACGAATAAATATTATAAAATAAAGCTTTTGTACAAAACGTAAACTAGTCCAAAGCTTTTGTATTTATTTTATAAAAAGCTTCACTAAAGTAGCAGCACGCACACTGCTAAATATGTATGTACACGCATAAATTCACACATATATATGTACATATGTAAATACAAATGTTCATACCCTGCGGGAAATGTATTTAACTATAAGAACTTGAAGTTGATTAAGAAGGGACTAAAGGTCACTATTATCCGTATATTTTCTTTGGGGAAAGCTAAGTATATTTCTATGGCGATGGCCGCGAAATAGTTATAGGTGGTATTAGATGTCAACTAACTTTTAACTAACTTCTTTTGGACATAAAATATCAATAAGAAAACAAAATTTTTGTTGTTTGTTTACTTTTTTATTTATTTATGTATGTACTTCATTTTATAACATTATATATTTGCGTTGGACCGATGTATTGTATCTTGGTAGAACCAGTTTAGCCTAGGAAAAACTTTTTTTTGCAAAGATCGGGTTTGGCCGGTAACATATACACGTTTGATGTATCGAATCGGTACCGGGTGCCGAATAGGAAGAATTTGGTACCGACATTTTTTCCAAGTATTGGGTACCGAGTATTGTACACCACAAATGCTCCACTATGTACGCTGCAGAAAAAATTATCAATTGATTAAAATAACCAACTTCTAGTTAGCTTTTTCATATTCAGGACAAATAAAATAAAAGACGAAATTTTATGTTATCATTTTGATGTTATGTCTGTTCGAATTCAAATATGAGACTACCTACAAAAGAACATCTAAACAAATAAGCAAATATGTAATGTTGAATAAAATAAATATAAATATAAAAAATTAAAATTTTTTTTTTTTTTTTATTGACAGTTTATGTCCAAAAGTAGTTAGCTACAAGTTAGTTGACATCTAATGCATAGGAAACCAGTTCTCACTATTTTGCGGCCATCGCCCTTCAAAAGTAGTTAGTTACGGCCAAAGGGAATAGTTAATAAATAGTTACCACTAGTCAACTGTTAGTTAATAGTTAGCTACAAACTAGTCCCATTTCCTGCAGGGTACTTGCTGTATCCGCATGTGCATGAGCTTACGTTTATGTAGCTTTAGCTGCATTTTTTTGTAAAGGAGCGAAAAAAGAACGCTCTACTCGAGTAAAATTTCCTTTGAGCTACTTAAGCAACCCTATTAGTATCTGGCAAGAAACATGTGATTAGTTTCACGGGATTTAGACACAAAAACCAACAGAAATGAGTAATTGTGTGAGGTATTTGCGTAGTATATTTACTTATTTAAAATATAAATCATTTATATATGAAAAGAAAACGTCCCCATTCCACTTTCCCATTAAAAATTCACCATAGAGCAGTTTTCTCACTTACCAACACTACCCTTCCGGTCGCGAATTTTATAACCGACCTGGCTGAACTCGGATAAATAACCGAGTTTGTGTTGCTGTTTTGCTGGTATTTCGTCATTTAAGCGAGTGTTCTTTTGTAGCTCGGTTGCAAAAGAATGCACCTTTTGTCAGTGTTTGCCGGCATGCGCAAGCTTCCAGCTGTTTTTATTTTACGCTGTCTGCCTTTTATCATTCGCCACACTATGCTTTGCTATTTTCAGTTTTTGTTTTGCTTCTTTTGTTTATTAAATTATTGCGTACACTTTGCCGCGCTTCGTGTCGGAATTTTTGTAACGTACATATGTATGTATGCATGTATGTATGTATGTAGGTGGTGGTGGTGGTGGCGGGTGTTGCTTTTGCTGGAATGAGTGCACAATTGGCAAGCTCCAAAATACTGGAAGACCAGCAGCTTCTTGGATTACAAATGGGTTAACTCGATCGTATACGGTTATGGAAAAATAAGGCATATACATACATACATACATACATATGTATGTATGTACATAAGTATATATATACATACATATGCACATACATATGTATGTATGTATGCACGTATTTAGTTTTATTAATATGAAGATAGGACAATGTTGCCGATACTTGAAAAATAGCACTGATTAATAAAAAATTTTGCTCTGCTCCTTATAAAATAGCTACATTCGGCATTTATTAGTAGCAAAACAAGTGTACATACATATGTACATATGTACATATGTAAATACATAATATGTACATAATAGATAAGACAAAATATTATAAGAAAATGCAAAGAACATACAAATAAAAGCACTGAAAACAATGATTAATATAAACAATTTTTAAACTCTATGCCTTATCTCTTCATAGCTTATTGAACTCCAAAAATACCTCATATTTAAAAATTAAAAGATTTATTGAAGCTACTTGTAACTAGGGTTCATCACTATGCAAAGGTACAGCTTCGCTTAAGGCCCTGGTCACACCGCGAGTGGCTGAGCGGCGCATAGCGGTCTGTATCCAAAAAATATGGTTCAAAGTAGCGTAGAGCCTCCAATTCTTAACAGATTTGATTTTTCTTTTTCAAATGAAAGAGAGAGTAGCCATTTTGATGAATGATTCATAAGAAAAGAATAAAAGGGTTCCTTCAAAACGAAGCGAAAAAAATGCACCAGAAAAATTTGAAATGTTATACTATTTGGCGGACCTATGTATTTACATAACGAGCTGACTGGCCCAGCCACTGCAACCAAACCTTACCCAGGTAAGCAGCAGCCCTTGTTCGGTAAAAACTCTTAGTCATTCCGGTGCGTAAAACAGACTTTAATGGGAATGAAATATAATATATAAATTATGCTGCCTCTGTGTGGTGATAGGAAGCAATGGACAAAACTTCAGACTTGTAAGAACGCCGCACGTAGGACTGTCATGGAATGATTTCTGATGTTATCTCAGCATCATTACACAGCGATACTGTCATGGAATGATTTCTGATGTCATCTCAGCATCATTAAACAGCGATACACAAATGCTTCCATAAGCTCCGTATGCCTAATATTACGCTAAACAACAGTTACTTTTGGAATGCTACCGGGGACATAACCACTGCAGACACTTGCTTGAAGCCGAGTCTTCTCCTAGGTACGCCAGAATCCATCTCATAGATCTCAAACACCAGGTGCAATAAGTCATTGGCTGAATCAGACGGACCGCAGGCCATAAATGTCATCAATTGAGAGTCAATAAACAGCTTCAATAACTCTCGCCGCGTAAATGGTGTCATTGGTGACCAACAGTGTGGCCAGATTATAAAAAAACTAAGCAAAATTTCCTTAAAAAAGCTTAGAAAGGGTTAAGGGCAGTGAAAAAATAAACCTAAAAAAGTCAGCACTTTTATGCCGACAAATTTAAAAGCACCTCTAAAAATTCAAGAGAACGATATTCATTAAATTGGGTTTTAAATTTTTTACTTAAAACTCATTTTTGTTTTTTTTTTTGCATGGATGCAATGGCTTCTAGATCGGCTTCTCTTACAACGGGAAAATATTTCATGACGACGCAGTACCAATTTAACATTGCTCCAGACACCCCGCGACGTGCTTTCTTTATTTGACATCCGACAGAAGGAGACAGAGAAGGTCTTCTAATATAGCTTACAAATGTAAGACCCTGCCTAAAAGTGTTCATTAATAAGAGTTCCTCATTTTGCCGGTTGGTTTTTTTTAGACAGAAGTTACATGTGTTATGCTTTAAGAATTTATCATTACGATTCAGTTAATCTTTCGTCTTGGCTGCACGAATTTCCAAAGATCAGTCTCATTAGCCAAATATTTCTGCGTTGGAAAAAGGCGTTATGGATAAGTGTATCGCTAACAGCAACATTTTTTTACATTTCCATAATTCGTAGTTTTTTTCTAAGTGTACTTACATATAAAACAGGAGCAGTAAAAAATC
>NW_023462261.1:0-2225 GCF_013731165.1 Rhagoletis pomonella
GTTGTATTTTTTGCTTAAAATTACTTGTTATTATTGAGATACAGTATGCTTGCTATTTAGAGATTTCTCGACATACTTGTTCACATTTCGGTTATTTATTATTTTTTGTTATTAGCCATTTATAGGTTTAGGATTTACTGTGGGTACTTTAAGATTCATTTTGTAAATATGTACATATAAAAACAATTGCGATATTATATTTTATTTTAAATTATGAATTTTATACGTGCAATTTTTTATGTTTAATAGTTTTGAGAACATTTTTTTGTTTTGTTGTATTTTTTATTGCATGCCTTAAACTTTTTTACTGTAAGTTATAATCGCTGCAAAAATCATTGGACCATGTAGTCTATTTGTGGTATATTGGAGTACTTACAAAAGTGTTCCTCTGTTATGCTGTAGCAGACCAACTCATGTCTCTGCGCCAGCTTATTGTTTGTTACCCGATCACTGCTCGCGTTTTAACGAAATGTGATTGAAGTTGAGCACTTGAACGCACATTTGCATGTCTGGCTGTAGCTGAACGTGTAGAGATGTTCGCTGTTAGTTGTTAGCTCCCAGCATGTTCAGGTTCGAATGCTGTCAGAGGCAACATGTAAATTTGTATACCCGAGCGCACTTGTGCACAAGGGTATTATAACTTTGTTCATATAACGGTTGTTTGTAACAGGCAAAACGAATCGAGATAGATATAGACAAATGTATACATAAATGATCAGGATGAAAAGAGAAATCGATTAGGCGGTGACTGTCCGTCCGTCCGCCCGTCCGTCTGTGCACACGATAACTCGAGTATAAATTGAGATATCTCAACGAAACTTGGTACGTGTACTTCTTTCGGGCGTAGGACGGATGGTATTGAAAATGGGCAAAATCGGACAATAACCACGCCTACCTCCCATATAACGGTAATTTTCAGAAATACGAAAACTGCGATATTTTAGAAACTACCGAAGATTAACGACTCAAAATTGAAATTTATGTTAATTTTTAGACGAGAAATAAGAATATTATAAGTTTTTGAAAAATGGGCGTAGGCACGCCTACTTATGGTTACATGTGTAATTTCTTCCAAACATGGTACAGTTGTTCACCTTGGTACAGCATACCAAGTGGCCGAGAATTTTTAAAATCTGACAATAACCACGCCCGCATCCCATATAACGGTAATTTAGACAAATACAAAATCTTCGATAAATCAGTAAATATTAAAGCTAATTTATTCAAAATTGATGCTTGCAAGAACTCTTTACCAAGAATACGTTTGTGATAAAATTTTGGGAAATGGGCGTGGCACCGCCCACTTATGATCACATATATGTATCTCGGTAACCGTTGTACCAATTTCTACCAAACTGGGTGTGGTTATTGTGCTTGCCACATAAAAGCAAAACGTTGAAAATTATTGAAATCGGATTAAAATTGAGGCTGCTTTTCATATAACGGTAAATTTCAGAAATGTTTGAAACTTCAGTATTTCGAAATTTAAGGACGCTAATTTACTCAACATTGTAGCGGTAGCTTTCGGAAAGGTGAAAATCATATATTTAATACTTGCGCCGGGTATTTAATATTCGGCTCCACCCGAACTTAGACTTTCTTACTTGTTACTATTTATCAGCATTAAAATGGATTATTTATTACCAAAAAATGTTGGAGATATTTGTGGAGATAGCTACAAATTCGGAAAAAGGTTAGCTATCCTATTTTAGCACTTTAGCGATAGCGAAAGTTAGAATCCGGCTGATGGTCGACACAGATGGCTTTTTGATTTCGAAAAGAACCTCATCAGCAAGAAACGCTATATTTTCAGATCTAAATATTTTAGCATGCTTTCCAAATTGTTTCCCATAATTTTCATATTTATTTGATAAATAATTGCAAAAAATACGCGTTTTTTCTTCTAAGAGTTTCATGGAACTTTCGCAAATAACAGCAGAACCAAATTTTTTTCAACATGGTTGACAACCGAAAAAGGCTTTTCTTTTTTCGAACATCCAATCAGCCAAACTTCAAACAACTTGACTTTTGTGATAGCATGATAACCAAGAAAAACCGTTTTTCTTGAAAACAGCTAAAAACGGCAAGTTAAGTAAATTAAATTCAACTCATTACATCTTAATTTATCCATTTCCGATTTCATTTTGTTTGCCAAAAGTTGACAAAATCGTAAATGGAAATAAATCAGAAAAATTTTCAAGTTATGCAAATAAGTCAGTCTTTTT
>NW_023462261.1:5225-20167 GCF_013731165.1 Rhagoletis pomonella
AAAAAATATTATAACCCGCGTATAAAGTACTTCAATTGGGTTGACAAGTGATCATATATGAAAAAAGATTGTGCTACTATATTGAAGTTTTTTTTTTTAATTGAAAAGTCTCCGTCTCAAAAGATTTACCCATATACATATGTGTTTGGCGGCTTTTTCCTTCAAATACGCTTTCATTCAGCATTTCGCAGATGATTTTTCATAATTTGGTAATACAAATCAAACATTTGTGTTGACATTTTAACATCATGAGACCTGCTGGAATCTGAGCAACAAAAGCAAGCACCTCTGATAACTTTTTCGTCTGCCGGTTTTAGAACTGGTTCGGAACTATGGACTTTAGGACTAGTTTGGAACTATCGATAAAGGGATACAGCGGGCGGCAATCGACACTCCGTAGGACATCGCAATGTTAAATTCGCCAGTTGGTAGCATACAAAAGAGTATTAACGCGCACTAGTCATGGTTTAAATTCTCTAGTACAGAACCAGTTCGGCACTAGTGCGTTTCCCGACAGGGACAGTTTGATGTTTTGGCTTATGAAAAAAGCACGCCATCACAATTTTAAGTAATTATTTTAGACAATACAAAATATGAAGCATATATTCTTTCAAAAATCTAAGAATACTCGTCAATGTTTGTCTAAAACCCTTCCAAATTTTAAATAAGAATCCACTGAATATTTGAATTGAAGAAAGGCAAACAGTTTTCAAAAGTGCTGGGATAGGCAATAAAATATCAAATGAAAAAAATAAGGCTTATCTAAGTTACTGGAGAAACAGTTTAGGGATTTGGAAGACGTGAATTTTTCAAAACGATATTGGACGAAGAAACGGCTACTTTTGATATCGAAAAATTTTAAATTGACAATCAATTAGAAGTATGTAACACGCAACGCCTGGGTTCAAACCCTGGTCAAAGCAACATCGCAAAAAATATAGAAAAAAAGTTTTTTCTTAACAGCGGTCGTCCCTCGGCAGGCAATGGCAAACCTCCGACTGTATTTCTGCCATGAAAAAACAGCTTCTCATAAAAATACAATCGCCGTTCGGAGTCGGCGTAAAACTGTAGGTCCCTCCGCTTTGTGTGACAACATCAAGGTGCACGCCACAAGTTGGAGGAGAAGCTCGGCCAAACACTAACATATATGTAAGCGCCAATTTATTATTATTATTAATTGTTGTGAGACTGATTGTGCACTTAAAATTTAAAAATAAAAATTCAATATGTCTTTCTGATAAAGTTTCCGAGCAGTTGTTTCTTTATGCCCTTTCAACGAAAAACATGCCATATGTGTTAAAATTACATTTACATTTTTATTGGAATGTTGCCACAGAAAATTTTAGTTCACTTTAACGAACGAACTAAATCATTAAACACGAGAATTTGGCTGCAATGGTTACAGTGACGGTCAATTTAAAATTTGCTCCATAACATGCAATGCAAACCATATGCACCAGATTATGATTATCCTTATACTTATTTCTTAGGTTATGTTTTTACACTACAAAGAAAAGAAACACGCAGCGGTATTTCAAGAATCTGTTGCACCAATGCCCCAGTAGAAACCTTATGCATACAACATCGATTTCGGTGGCATACAAAGATACACATAATTATTGCTTGCAAAGGTACTAATTTTGATACGATATTCATATAGTTCCATATGTAAATTCTGCTTTTCTGATACATTTTAATATATGGCACATACGAGTACAAACAAAGCGGTAGCATTTTAAATTCGGGTTAATTTTTTTTACTATGGATATGTTTTCGAGATATTTGCAATTTACCGTTATTCAGCTTAAAGCAAAAAATGGTTCCTTTTAATCACGTATGTATATCTTACGAGTCAATTTAAAAATCTTAATATAAAATACGGCAAATGAAATTTTCCATAAACCGTGCATACATCACTTTCCGATAGGGCTTATAGTTTTTGACAAATTAATTAATCATTCAATTTTTTTTTATTTTTGAATGAAAAATTGAAAAAAAAATCAAACTTTAACAGAAAAAAATAAAAAAAACAGTTCTGTGCCAAATTTTTACTGATGAAGAAAATCGATGGACAAATACGAAATAATGAGTGGTCAAATGAAAATGCGCAAAGATTTTTTGTATGAAATATAAGTAGAAAACCGTGTTACTTAGGTGTACGCGGCGTATGAGTAACATTCTTTCATGCTCTTCATAAAAATAATCTTGCGCCTTTTTATTTGACCATTCATTATTTCGTATTTATCCACCGATTTCCTTCATCAGTAACTTGATTTTTTTTTTAAACAGAACAGGCTTTATTACAAACGCAAAAATTTGGCATAGAACTGTTTTTTTTTTAAGTTTTCTTCTGTTAAAGTTTGATTTTTTTTAATTTTTTCATTAAAAAATAAAAAAGCTGGAATGATTAATTAATTTGTCAGAAACTATAAGCCCTATCGAAAAGTGATGTATATACGGTTTATGGAGAATTTCATTGCCTTTCATTTATATTAAGATTTTTAAATTGGTTCGTAAGATATACGTGATTAAAAGGAACCAATTTTTGCTTTAAGCTGAATAACGGTAAACTGCAAATATCTCGAAAATGTATCCATAGCAAAAAAAATTAACCCGAATTTCGGATTCACCGAGCAATTCTACATAGGATTCCCCATCGCTGGAGCATCAGATTGTATGGGAAATAATACTCACCCCTGTAAATAGTGTAGAAGTTCTACATACATAAGGATATTCTTTGGCTAAAGTATGTACCAGCTCATTTAAAGAAATATAAAATGCAAAGGGTACAAAAAATAAAGCCTTTATTTCAATTCCACTGGAAACAAAAAATATTTTTCTCTAATAAAAACAACAGATTTCACAATACACATGTTTCGGTGTGCATGCAGGTATATAATGTATGTATTAGTGTCTAACTGTGTGTATGTAGGTAGGTGTGTGAGTGTGCGTTCAGGCGCTAGAGTATAAAGGTGTTCATGTGCGTAATGTTTTTTTTTTTTTGAAATCTTATATTGTAGACTTCGATGTGAAAATAAAGCGATCGCAATTCACTTTCACATCGGTCTACCCTGTTTTCACCACTGCTACTTTCACGTTCACGTCCACGATCACTTGCTCTTGGCTCTGTACTCCCAGCACTTCCGGCATTACCACGATCAACACCACCTTAACCACCGCATTTGCTATACGTTACGCATCGCACGTGTACGCCTCAGTCGGCATTATCCAGAATGGCATCAATCAGCGCCACCACCTTCTGCCGGAAGCGACGATTCTGTTTCCCGGACATTTCCTTCAGAAATGGATGCAAGCTGTTGAGAAATGATTGATCAGCATCAGGTGAGGAGGGCATTAAACATTGGCGATGATGTTCATTTTTACTTTTAATCCACTCGGCAAACTCCGTCAGATCGACGGCAGATGCACTACGCGGAGTTGGTTGCGAATCCGCTGCTGCGGCAAAAGCACTATTGTTTGCCGCATTACCGCTGCCACCTGTAGCACCACCGACGATGGCACAAGCATTCATGCTGGGAACGGCTGTTGCTATACATCGTCCATGCTCTGGCGTTGTTGTACCCTGTTCCGTTTTGATGGCGGTCGGTGCCGGAATTACGA
Organism: Rhagoletis pomonella; assembly: GCF_013731165.1. Classification (NCBI taxonomy): domain Eukaryota; kingdom Metazoa; phylum Arthropoda; class Insecta; order Diptera; family Tephritidae; genus Rhagoletis; species Rhagoletis pomonella. Next base: position 8,847 of record NW_023462261.1, read on the forward strand.
CTGGTACTGGTATGGCGCACGGGGCCGCCATTGGCGGATGCACAGTTATGCGATGCTGCTGTGTTGTAGCTCCTTCATGCAGCGAAACCACAACATCTTCCTCGGCTATTGCCACCTCTGTGGCATTGGAATCTTTGGTGTCATCACTGCTGACTATAGGTAATGGTATGTGATTGATGCGCGTCATGGGCGGTTGCGGCGTCATTTTGCGTTGCGCAATTATACTTGACGAAGAACTGCCGTTCTTTAGGCGCGTCTTTGTGTAAGGAATCAAGAATTGCAGATACTTAGATAGGTAATATTTACGCTTGCCTCTACCAGTACTAGTGCGTGACAACTTCAACGATCGGAGGAAACTACTCCTTATTGTGCGCCATCTTTCGCGGCAATTTCGCACTGCAAGTAAAAAAGAATTGCATATGAAACTGTTTTCATTTAATTGACACTTGTTTTTCAAATGTAAATACATAACTAGTATGTGATAACTCAAAAGATCGGATGATTTTGGAACCAAACGTGTTTTTTTTTACAAAAGGTATTTGTTGAGGAGTAGGCAAATGTTAGTTGTTGCATAAATTCTTAGATGTTTGCATATCCAGCACATTTATAATATGGGTGTGATAAAATTTCTGTTGGCTGCTGTAGAACCATCGAAATACTGCAACGATAACTTTCCTAACACAAAACTCCACCAGTCCAGAGTTTCATTTTAAATCGCCCAGAGAGAAACCCCCAGAATGATAAAGGGACGAAGCGGAGTTTGGAAAATATATACCACAATTATGATTCATGTATGTACATAAGAGTGGTCCAAAAATGCATGCGAAAAAGTAAAGTGGGAATTTTTATGCCCTCACCCCCTTGGATTGTTCTATACCGAAAAAATATACCCCTATTTTTTATTTTGAAATCAAAATATATTTAGAGATCGCTCAAAGCGTTCAAAGTTTTCCATGTATTTTATATGAAAAAAAAACAATTTTCGTAGAAATGGTATAGAAATCTTGAAAATCAATATTTTTTTCCATTCCCAATAATATTACCCAATTATTTATTTAACCATTCCTTTATAGTAACTATATTTTATAGGTCCGCCAAAACCCTCAGAAAATGTCAGAAAATGCAATAAAGAAAAAAATAAAAAAAATTGGTATTAAAAAATGGTGAAATAAACAATTGGGTATTGTTATTGGGAGTCTCCTGAAGAGAACCACAGTTTTCTGATCGTAAAATATTGATTTTCAAGAATTCCACACCATTTCTACGAAAACTTGTTTTTCCCCATATAAAAAGCATGGAAAACTTTGAGCGCTTTGATTTTGATTTCAAAAATAAAAAATAAAAAATAGAGGTATATTTCTTTCGATATAGAATAATCCTAGGGGGTGAGAGCATTAAAATTCCGACTTTCTTGTTTTGGACCACCCTAATGTACATACATAATAAAGGAAAGTTCTCTGTAGTTATGTTTTATGAAAATACACGTCTAATAAAATATTTACCTACACCAAATAATAATATGTGAAGTATATGTATGTATTGCTCAACGACATTTACATATATAGGAGAGGTTGACTTTAACATCACAAAATTGTTGTCTGGTCACGGCTGAATCCAGCTCTACCTTCCGGAACTTAGCGCCCAAGATAGTCGAAACATAACGAAACTAGGAAGCTGTTCGTACCATAGGGCCTAGAGATATACGCCGCCGAGCCACGCCGCCGTCGTTTTTTTGTCATTCCTCACGCGCCGCCGCCGAGTTACGAAAATATCGGCGCGGCGGCGGCGGCGTTCGGCGCCTAAAGAATTTTGTACAAAATTTTCATGGTGTATGAACATTGAAATACGCCGTTTGAAGGAACTAAATACCACTCGTATAAAAATACAATTTTACGAAATGAAAATTACATTTTTAAAGAAGATTTTTTTTCATAATTTGGGCCACTGGAGAAGAATATGATCTCCTTTATTTTTCCAAAAAGAGTGTAACTCAGAAAAAACATAGGTAACATATTTTTCGATCGAAAACGTTTATTACAGTTAAATTAGGGTTCCACCCTACTGTTAATCTAACGATTTTTTCCGCAGTCAATTCTTTTCAATACTCCAACAATACTACTTTCTTATAAACATACTACAACAAGAAAGTTATAACCAGGGAACGGATTTTTAGGACCTAAAAACCTATAAAAAAAGGCAAAATAAAATAGCGAAAAAGGAAGGAAAAGGCACTAGGTATTGCAAAAAAAGCAAAATAAGGCACTAAAAAAAGACAGAAAATACGAAGAACAATCAAAAAATACATTTATTTTAGAAATGTTTATATTACAAGTAAAAAGAGAAAATCTATGAACTAGTTTCATTATAGGAAAAATTTGTACTTTGAATCTTTGACTATTTTATCCTTTCGAGTTTCTAACTCATAAAACTTTAATCTGTATAGTTGTAGTAACATTGAACCACAAGATGCATTTTGAAGTTTTCTGGCAGCATTTTCATTCGATTTTCGCGAAGAAAAGCCTTGAATGTACTAAATGTGCGCTCGACGTAAGTTGATACAAGTGGAGCCCAATTTAAGTATGGAACGTTTGAAACGTTCATATTATCGGGAATAAGGGGCGTTTTCCTCGTCCTTTACAATTTTATCCACACCCCTTATTGTCTCCAAGCCTACGTTAGCTGAGAAAACGGCTTTGAATTTTTCGAACACCAATTTGGCAAGAGGTCCCTGCGCCTCTATAAGCCGCATGGCATGTGTATATTTTTTAATCTTAAAAAAAAAAAATTAAATGCTATAATCACTTTTTTAAAGGTAGAAAAGGCAAAAAAAAGGCAAATATCTTAAAAAAGGCAACATTTAATGTGTGTATATGGAATCAGGGAAAGCTAAATCGTGGACATTCTTGATCGAAAATACTCTATCTCTTTAGCAGAAAAAAAGGCAATTTCCATAAAATCCGTTCCCTGGTTATAACACATCAAAAACTTTAATGCCAATATCCTAGAAAGCAGTTTAACAGAAGCTGCTTCATTGCATCTAACTCCTCAATTATTAGAGATAGAAGAAAGACAAGTTGATTTTCGTGTGTATTTTTTATATTTTAAACAGACTTTCAATAAAAAGCAAACACTTTTTTTTGCTAAATTTTACATTCGTAAGTTATTTTACTCTAGGGTCCCACATACGTATACAAGTAATAGGTGGCTGTGTGAAAATTATGTTGGCATTCCTTAGTGGTAGTCAAATCCCAGAAATGTTTTGCTCCTTCGCATCGCAATGTTTTCTACACAGGGTTAAAGTTCCTCCTTTTTGGTAACAATTAGTATTTTTCATTACATTCGGTTCTCCTTATAAAAATTTGGAGCTTAATATTTAAGTGGAAATTTAACCCATCTATAAGCCATTTTTTTAAACAGTGGGTCAAAAAGGGCCGTTCTGTTTCGAGTTGATTGGTTAAACTTTTGGGAAAGAGTAGATCAACCTTAATGCCTAATGCTGACGAGATGACATAATAAGATTAGTAGCCTCATGGCTCTTTGGAATCTACCTTAAGGGCAGTAGCGCCGGCGTTTCCAGACGCGCCGGCGTCGCCGCTGATTCTTTTTGAAGTTGACCACGTCGCCGCCGCAAAGCCTGTCGGCGTAAACCTCTAATAGGATCAGCATAAAAGCGAAGCTAATAGCAAATGAGCGTTTGGGTTTGGTTAAAAGAAAAACTTTACTGGCTGTTATATATTAGACAAGATACTGTGAATAGAGCCAACAACTCAATTCCACCTCCCGACGAACTACTTGACGTAGTTCCGGGGGACAGCACGAAACGGAGTTGCCTCTATCCCACGATATCTGAATTTTGTATGCCATTGAAACTAATACGGCTAAGTAAATTGGCGTTGATCAATACTACCAACTCCGTCAGAATTGGGAAGTATGTAACTCTTCAAGTCATTTGATATCAAATGGTAATACAGGCAGGGCGACACTGTCGCGTAATTTAAGTATAATAGATTGGCGCTTACACACTATGTTAGTGTTTGGCCGAGCTTCTCCTTCGAACGGTGATTGTATTTTTATGAGAAGCTTTTTCATGGCAGAAATGCACTTGGAGGTTTTCCATTGCATGCCGAGGGGCGACCGCAAACAAACACTTTTTTTTTTGATGTTGCGTTGAACCGGGCTTGAATTCAGACGCTGCAGAATGGTAGCGCGCACTGGTAACCACTACACCACAGCTCAACGTTAAATCGTCTGCGGCATTCGTCATCGCCAATGCGCAAAGGCCTGTAAATATTTCGCAGAATCTCTCCCTCGAAAACTTCAGGAGCCCTTTTAAGTAGACGTTTTCAGTGTCCATGCCTCCACGCATGTACGACGAGAGAGGACTTTATTCTCAACTTCTTACTTAGTCCAAAGTAGCTCTTGCTGGCAAGAGTGATTCTCCCTTGAATTTCAAGGCTGACATATTTATTGGTGTTAATGCTGGTTCCCAAATAAGCGACGTCGTCTACATTTTCAAACTTATAACTGTCAACAGTGATGTGCTTACCAAGACGCTTAGACTCTGACTGTTTGTGTGTTGACTTCGTGCCAGAATAAGCAAAGTCTTTCAAACTACATACATATCTTGCCTACTGGCTTTCAATTGTCTTACGAAAAACTTTCAACGATCTTAGCCAGCGTGGCCTTGTTAGACCCACTTGCATTACTTCTTTTTCATTGTTTTCATTTATGAGTTTCGGGGGGTGAAATAACACAAACGGCAATAACGCAAAATTTGCTTTATTTCCTTTTTAAATTGGAACTAATACCAAAATCCAAGTTTTGCTTTATTTCCCATTGCTTATTTATACTATTTGTAAAAAAACAGTTTACTGACAGAAGCAAAAAGAACTTTGTTTATTCCAAAAATACAATTAAACCAAGGCACATTGGACAGGTAGTATAGCAGCTGATTTGATTTTTTTGTTTTCAAATTATTTGTTCTCGAAAATGTCAAATATTTTTAATTTCTTCTCACAAAAATTCTAAATTGTTAAAGTCTATTTGCATGTAAAACCTTTTTCCATACAAAACCAGCGAATGAATAGCTGCTTTTGGAACGCTCGCCCAACTCGGCAGCACAACCGCTGATTACTGGGCCTGGCACAGGATGGATTAATTCTTCGAGAAGCAAACCAATTTACTAAGAAAGAAAGTTGCAACAATTTTAATTTTTTCAATTTAAATTTGGTATCTTTTTGTATTTCACATGACACGCTTTGATGTAGAAGAAAAAATTAGAACAGTTTTTGACACTTTCGATACCAGAAGCAACAACAAAATACAGGCAAATGTTGTTTTTGCTCAAATGCTCTCAACCTGTTTGATAGGCCTTGAATTAAACAAAAAATGTGATATAATTCATATGAAGAAAGTAATATTCACAAAATATTTTTACTTATGAAAAGTCTAACAAAATATAGGGAAAGCATCGTCTTCAATAACTGCTCGGCATATTGGACATAGCGCTTTTGTATGAATTTTATCTGCATGCTTTTTACTATGTTAAAAACATTGCTGGAAAACCTTAAAATGTTTACAGGGAACGATGTCGCATTAAACAGATGAAGTAATAAAACTGCTTTCTCGCTTTATTTTCTGACATTCGGCTGCCTTATAGTCCCATTTTATAGGCAAATTTTCAAATAAGGCAGTGGCACCTGGTAAATTTCACTATGGGTGGGATGCATGCAGACATTGAAAAGCAGTTTCAGAAGTGAACTGGTTTTATTTCATTACTAGCAGACCCGGCGAACTTCGTCCCGTTTTTGGTCCAACATTTTCACCAACAATTCACGTTTACGATTTTCATTGGCACATTAGTCTGCTAAGATTAAGGTTTGGTGGTCATTTGTCGCTTTAAATAACCTAAGGAAAGTGTTATATCCGTTCTTGAAATTCTCCAGTTGTGCGGCATTTCATAGCACGGTTATTAGCAAAGCGAAATAAATTTTTTCCTCTTCACTCCCTGGCGGCAACAATGACCCGGTTCTATAGTGAATGTCCTAGAAGCTTTACAGTATAGTAGGTGGTTCAGCCGCTCTCGAGCCTTGCGAAAACTAACAAACGGCTTTCTAAATATATATTACTTGAGATATATTATATATTATAATTATATTTCAGTATCCGTTGTTTCTGATTGGCGCAAAAAAATCTTGCCTAGTGACGAATTCGCCCCTTGATATGGTCGTTACTTAAAGCTATTTATATTCGAAATTGCATGAAAATTGGAAAACAGGAATCTATAAGCTTATCCAGGCAAAAAGCTACCTACGCACCGAATTTTAAGCCAATCGAACCGTAAATACGATTTTTTCGAATAGATCAGTCTCTGGTCTACTTCTCGGAAAAAATTTACCATATATCCTAATATATGCTAAAAAAACTACTTATGTACCGAATTTTAAGCAAATCGGACCATAAATACGATTTTTTGGAATAGATCGGTCCCTGGTCCACTTCTCGGAAAAAATTTATCACATATGCTACTACATGCTAAAAAGCTACCTGCGCACCGAGTTTTAAGCCAATCGGACCGTAAATACGATTTTTTCGAATAGATCAGTCTCTGGTCTACTTCTCGGAAAAAATTTACCATATATCCTAATATATGCTAAAAAAACTACTTATGTACCGAATTTTAAGCAAATCGGACCATAAATACGATTTTTTCGAATAGACCGGTCCCTGGTCCACCTACCCGAAAAAAAGAAAAAATTTAGTCTAAAACATGGTGGTTACCGAAAGCTATTTGTATACAAAATTTCATGAAAATCGGACCAGCCGTTCGCGAGATTACCTGTTACAAAAAAAAGGGACTTCTCTTTATATAATTAGTATAGATTTTTCTTTTTTCTAAACGGTTATAATGCCACTAGTGCATAATTGCGAAAGGAGGGGATGGGGGTGCGGGACGCGAGCGCGAGCGCGACGACGAACGCGGCGCGGCGCGGGGTGGCGCAGGCGGCGCGCGAACGCGGACCGCCGCGACGCTGGGCACTTTCAAAATTGTATATTTACAAATCCATTTAACTTGTTCATGTACTACTTTTTGTCAAATGTAACTGGGTGACTACCTACATATGTGCACTATTTTGCTTTATTACTCAAATTGTTAAGTTTAAAAGTTGGTCTTATTGCTCAACGAGAAATGAACTAAAGCAAATTTGTGTTGTTTCACATTCAATTGGGAAATAACACAAATTTGCGTTATTGCCGTTTGTGTTATTTCACCCCCCAATGGAGTTTCTAGTCTTTTTTTGCTACTTCCCCCAAGGATCTAGTCAAGACTCCGTGAGTTTTTACCGCCGTTATTTCGGCTTACTCCATTGATAGTTAGCGTTTGATTAACCACATTTTTCCACCAAATTTCCCCTTTCACAGTAACGGAGTCCTCCTCACTAATCGGTGAGGTAGCCAGCCGGTGAGTAGTATACCGATCTTGTGGGCGGCTTTAGATAGATGTAGTCTGTTGCCATTTCCACGGGTCAACAAATTGGCCTTGTGTATATCACCAGAGAGCTACCAGATTACTTCTGAAAGTCACAAGAAATTTCGATGTTTGGTCTGTTGGTATCTCGGTTTGTTGCAAGTTCAGAAGAGAAACACGCATTTGAACGCCTGCACTAAAGCGTAACAAGGTATTTGTATTGGTTACTGCAATTGTTGTATGTGTTTTGGTTGTGGACTTTTACAATTCGAGAGGATACAGAAACACCAAAAACTTGTATTTGATACGATACACATGTCGAACTTTAAATCATCAGGGAAATTTCGTAAACTTTATACTAAATACTCCCAAATATTATGTACATATATCCCGACGGGCACATACATATGTATGTATATACATTAGACCGAGTCGGTCGCTATATAAAAAAAAAATTGTAATTGGACCACTAGTTTGAAAGCTTACTTTGAGAGGATTTATGCGCCGTAAACACTTCTATCTTTGGCACGCTCCAAAGCCAGCCAAAAATGATTTTCTTCTTACCTCTTTTTATTTATGATCAGATTTTAAGATGTGGGAGCTAAGCACCTTTTCAGGAATACGGAGAAATGCATCACTTAATATAAAGTATACATTTACGGTACTAGAATTAAATTTGGATGGGTAGAAGTTGTGAGTTAACTGGACAAAGAAGGTAACTGAGGGCAATATGATCTTATATATGAAAGTATATAGTAGTAGGTACTTAACAATATCTTTTTAACGATATACTATACGTATGGCGCATATAACAATTCAAAATTGCCTTACAAATAAATAAAAGCTAAGTTATGAAGAAAACTCGACTTTGGCTGTTTTTCGGACGTATCAGGAACGGAAAATTTTATGACGCTTTCCAAGTAACCTTTCGAACCAGTTGGGATGATTACAAACTTTTTCTCCGTGACCCTGTCTAATAAGCACATATCCATGTGCATATGTACATGTGTATACACCCAGCTAGCAAAATTGCCAGAAATCTGTTAGATATCCGTCAGACTCGGCGGCAAAAACGTCTGAAATCTTTATGATTTCTGGCCGATATCGATCAGAGAAGCATATGGAGAGGTTGACAGGAAGTCTAACCGACACTTCGTGGGAAATTCTGATTTAATTGCCGACGATTCTGAAGGATATCTTATAGATGTCTGACCAGAAAATAACGGGAAATAAGAATAATAAGACGTGTCTGTCCGAAATCGGATAACGAAACAAATAAAATTCTCCAGAAACTTTGCCGAGAAATCTGTACGAAACCTGTAAGACTTGTCTAAATAATAATAATAATAGATTGGCGCTTACACATATGTTAGTGTTTGGCCGAGCTTCTCCTCCATCTTGTGGCGTGCGCCTTGATATTGTCACACAAAGCGGAGGGACCTACAGTTTTACGCCGACTCCGAACGGCGATTGTATTTTTATGAGAAGCTGTTTTTCATGGCAGAAATACACTCGGAGGTTTGCCATTGCCTGCCGAGGGACGACCGCTGTTAAGAAAAAACCTTTTTCTAAATTTTTTGCGATGTTGCTTTGACCAGGGCTTGAACCCAGGTGCTGGCGAGTGAAAGCGCGCACTGCTTACCACTACACCACAGCGGCCGACTTGTCTAAATAGTCAACTTTTGTGCGACTTGTCTGATATCAGAAATTGTCTAGCAGATGTGCTAGCTGGGTACATTCATCCATATGTATGAATACATATATGCATGTTCAGAATGTGCAAGCACTTCTAATTTTGAGCTTACTTTGCACTTAGCACGAAAAAGGGAGATAGGTACTCAGAACTTTTTCTTACTTCAAACTAGTGCTTAGCGCAATTCTGTTCTTGGATGACTTAAAGTTCGCACTTTTAATAGCAAATGCTCCACCGAATATCGGAAAACGCATTTCGTAGAGCAAACAAAGTCGTAGCGGCGCTGGCTGCAAGCGCCACAAAAACTAAAATAAAGCAAAGCATATTGATAAAACTCTATGCACAAACATTGTAATCGCAAACAACGCAATACGAGCCCAAAGTGTCTGAAAATGGCATAGAATTGCATCAACAGCAACCAGCGAGAGAGACTAAGCGAGAGCGATTGTGAAAACCACACAAGATAATTGAAGTGTATGCGAGTGCGGTTGAAGGTATGGTGTGACAAAAGCTCTGAGCACTGAAAATGCAATATACATACTATGTATGTAGGTATGTGCATAGAGGAGGCAAGCGAGCAAGCAAAGCTTCTGCTGCAATTGCAGCTGCCTTGCTGCGATGCCGTTGTCGTGCTGATGTATTAAAGTACTGCCTTGCGTCGCGTTTCGTCTCATCCTTGTGCGCCGCGCCATGTCGCACATGCAAATGCAGCAAAACACGGCAACAAGTAAACAAACCGATTGGCTGGCGGCTGACGAAGCGACGTGGTGCGACGCCCCACTCGAAGGCACCTACACAAGCTCGCGCTATCGAAAAGCCACATTGTAAGAAGTTGGGGGCGCAGCAGTGGGTATGGTAACTGAGCGTATTGAGGGCGCTGCCAGTGCCAACTGACCAACATATTCTACAAGCGAACGACAATCGTAGAGCTGCGTACGACGTACGATATATGTGCATACGATGACGGGTGAGGGGAGCGCAGCGTTGGCGAGGTGTAGGGTGTGGGGTGAGAGCGACTGGCGAGCGTTGAAGTGCAGTGTAGTACATGCATTGTGAATGCGAATGCAAAAAACTTTGAAGAACGAACGGCACGCAATTCTACGCTGCGCTCTATTGTGAGCTGGTAACTTGCCATAGTGCTAGTAAATGCGAAAGCTCAACCGCATGAACACACACAAATGGGAAAACAACACCAGAAACAGTAAGAAAAATTGTGCATTGACAACAATAGCAAATTGTAAACGCTAAATATTATAATAGCAATAGTGCATACACACAGTTGCAACAACAATGCCAGCACTAACAACAATTATGGTTATTAGCAATAAAGACGAAATGGGAGCAGCTGCGACGGCGCCAGCCAGCAGGCAAACAATGCTTTTCGCTTACATACCAGTGTCTTTCGTCTCATTGGCGACCTCCTGCCAGGCCTTCTGGGTTTCGTCCTTCTTGCTGTAAGCTGGTAGCGTCGAGTTCCAAAGGCACGGATGGTTTTCGACCAATTGCACAAAGCGCACATTCAAGACAGGATCATCCTTGCGCGCCATGCGGACAGCGGGCGGCGCAGCAGTTGCGCGTCGCTGACGACCAGACCGACGACGAGAGTGTTGACGACGTTTGATGATGATGACACCGTCCGCCAAATGCACAGTGGCTGCTAGCAATCGTAATGCTGTGTCTGTCGCACCTGTTATCGTATTACCACCACCGCGCTATATAATATACAATAAATTGAAGCCACTCAGACGGCTGCCCTCGTTCGCGGTTTAGGCGCAGAGTGTGATGCGACGCGGCGTATATGTATTTTGAGTGAGTCGATATGTGTATATATGCGAATGTGTGTATGTGTGTATGTGCTTTTGTATTTTGTATGCGACGCGAATTAAATAGTGAACGACGGTGCAGCAAAATCAACTTGACTGAACGAGCGTTAAGCGAAAACTGAAAAAGCTGCATTGACGACGGCGGCGCCCCAACAACGACGGCTACTACTGCAATGGCAAATGGCAACAGCAAAAGCAACGGCAACGGCGGCACATTTCAGCCAGCACGAAGAACGCGCGCCGTGAGCCAAAACAGTAGCACAGTGTGCTCGTTTCTTCACAAGTTAAACTAAAAATTGTAACTGCTAAATAAAAAACTATCAAGGCCAATGTAATA
>NW_023462262.1:0-20153 GCF_013731165.1 Rhagoletis pomonella
CGTATTTAACTTCGATTTCTTAAAATATATTGAAACAACGAAGATTAGTTAAGGACAATCATTTTAATTTAGTTCTTAACAATGCGATAACGAATGTTTCTATGTCGTTACTATCTCCGTTTCAAAATGGAGAATACCGATAAATTTTCGATAAATGTCGATTTTTTGGACTGCAGCTTCACTTGAGTACATACGAGTACACAGCCTTAAATTATTGAGACTTCAACTGTCATAATTGACAGCTTAAGGGCCCTCATGCCCCCTCCAAAAGTGCTGGTGTTCATCTGAACCGAATATGATGTTTCTGAACTCATCGAAGAAGATATACACCCCTATTGCCAGTGTCGACCAGTAGTAGATAAACTACTATTATTATTCGATTATCGCTTTTCCATGATATTGTGGATGTCGATATCTCGATCGCGGCTTTGATAATAAGAGCGGCTGCAAAAAGCTAATTGCGCAATTTCTGTGAACGATTATTTCACATGTGCTGCGTGTAAGTTAATAAAAAGTTTTCCTTCTGATGAAAGCAATACCTTTCAGGCATCTTTATTAATAAAAGCGTATTTAAATTTAATTTAAATTGCTGTGTGAAAATGGGTTTGATATAAAAATAAATCAATGACGTGTTAAACTAACGGACTATTAATTAGCTGTACAAGGATCTTTCGTGTAAATTTTTAAAATTAATTTAAAATCTGCTAGTACCATATATGTATGGTCAAGGCAATTTATTGCTGCGAGTATATGATAAAATATCTGTATATATAAAATTTTTAGAATAATTTCTATCTGACCCTCATATATAATTATTGTTGTACGACGACTTTTGTGGAACACTGTATGTACGTATGTAAGTACAATATACAAGTATGTCGCGAGCTTTGTAGCAGTAATACATACACACCTGAATGAAAGCAACGGAAAATTTCACAGATGTGTATCCATACATACATATGTATCAAGTGTATGTGAATTGCCTATTATCCGGCGACCGGAACATGTGAAACGAGTATCAACGCTTTCAAATAAGGCGGGGCGGTTACAAATATTTTGTCCCGGGGAAACAGGCAATAGGGTTCCAGTAGCCGGAACATATCAAACGACCCCAACAGTTGAAAAACTGCATCCAACTAAAAGAGTAGCAAAAAAACAAGACAATCGCGTTCCTAACAAGTAAGCCCCTTTATACAATGCTATGTTTATGTACGAATATGTAATAATAATATGCGTAATATTAATATTTTTAATTTTAGCATTTAGTTAAATTTTGCTCCCTTAATTTTTCTGTAGTCAATACATTATAGATCTTAAAAATGTCTATAGCACTCGTACCCACATACACACGCACAGCTCTAGTTCTCCACATTTTCCGCTTAATTGTGTTTATATGTACGCAAGCACGGTTATTTGTGTAATTTCATCGTGTTTTTTAAACTAGTAAGCTAGTTTTTTTTTTTGCATTTATGAATTATGTTTTAAATACAGTAAGTTTTGTAGCAGTCGGTCCAGTTACAAGAACCCTTTCTTTAAACAACATATGTATATTCAGCTTCTCAATGTTCGTTTAAACGCAAAATTCTTTCAAACTTTTAATGCTCCTGACTTAGTTTTATTTAAACTTACATAGCGGTATTCTTTAGTTTCGAAATAACAACGATCCAAATCGCACTTTTCACTAAATGCATGTGTGTGTGACATTTTCCTAACTTGAAAATAGATTGTACATAATTATTTCTTAATGTATCGTCGATGCGCGGGATTCGAGATTTTTAAATATTTCAACATTTTTAGTTTGTGTGAAACTGTGGATAACTGCTCAATTGTATTTATTTTGCATTTATAAGTACCACTATTGTTTACGCGAGATATTTATCTTATTGTAGAAAAACTGTATTTTATGTTAAAAGAATAAACCCAATCAATAGACAAGGTTGCATAGAAGCTGTCGAAGAAGTATTTTTTTTTTAATTGCATACCAAAACCAATTTATAATGACATACAGATGTATGTAAATAAAAACCACTGCCAATTGGCCAATAAAGAGAAGCACGTGTTTAACGGTGAGTTTGAAACCTAGTGAATGGCATGGCATATTAATATTAAACAAATAGTTTGTTAAACGCAGTTGAGTGTTTTAGCAAATGCGCCTGCGCTTTAATTGCGTCGCCAACTATACAATACTGAATACATAGTACGTAGAATGTCTACAGGATGCACAGTTTTCCTATTAGAGCACAGAGTTGCTGGTTAAATGTAGAATTAGTAGTATCATTATAATGTGAAAGAATCGCTGTACTACAGTTAGGTAACAATTTCTAGCATTTCATCTCTATTTTTTATTTGCATTTTCATCCTCCTCATATACTTGTATTAATTATTTTATTTAGTTTTTTTTTTTTTAATTGTAAAATAATAGGTATTTTATATTCATAATATAATATTAATATTTATGCTTTTCATACGCTTTCCTTTTGTTTATGTAATACCACGATCCCAATTGTAAGTGTTTTGCCTTTCATCCACATTCCGTTGCTCTTAACTCCGACATGGTTTTTTTTTTATTTTTGTTTATAATCAACATATTAGCTTCTACATAGTTCTGTCGTCTGTTATCATTGGTAATGACGCCGGATATTATGGTGGTGAAACGCTTTTGTTTTGATCATGTTGGTGTAGTTTTTTTTTTAATTGTTGGTTTATTTTTGTTTTTTTTTCTTTATTTCGATAGGGACTCCAAGTTTACTTAATAATATGCTCACGCCCCATTGTGGCTTACACTGGGTTGTAGGCGCACAAATGCAAGTTTTTTCTTCTTTCTTTTTACTTACATACGCATTATTTTTTACGGTTTAACACCACCCTATGCTATTATTAAGCTTGTTTGTTTGTTTAATTTTCCCCATTCTTTTTCGCCTCATCGTTTAGTTTTCTGTTTTATCCGCTTTTACTTTGGCAAATGCATTCGTACCACTGGCGTTCAAAGAAGTACTGCCGCTTTGTGCACCGCCGCTAAGTAAGGCAGGATTGTTGTCACCAGAACCACCGCTGCTTTCACTTTTTGCCATGCTAGCATTCGATTGTTGCTGCTGATAAGAGGTGATGGTTTGTTGCGAGCCAGCGGCACTGCCGCCACTTCCACCAGCTCCTAGCACCGAATTAGCCGCTGCCGTGCCAACGGCACTGCCGCTTTTTGCACGATTTATTTCTAATTCATGTAACTTCTTCCATAATTCTTCACGATCTCGCTCGCGCTTTTTCTCTCTGCAAGCAAAAATTAGTATAGTACAATCAAAAAATAGATATATACAGGCAGGTTCTGGCATTCACTTTCGAGTGAATTTCAAACAAACTCGCTTTGAATTAAAATTGGCCGGGGTTGAAATTCACTCGGAAGTGAATTGCAGAACCTGCCCGATAATAAGAAATTGGGAAAATGCTGTCTTTGATTGCGGAATACTTTAATATATTCAATTTCAAAATATCTTAGCTACATAAACGGAGCAATTGTAGTCAATCATCCGATTTATAACAGCCGGACGATTCCATAAACAGACGGAGATCACTCATCAAAGTTATAAGAATATTTCACCGTCATGAAATGTGTAAAAAATGCAGGAATGCAGGCAGCATACTTACTTTTGTCTCTCAGCTTTATAGCTGGCTGTTAGTTCATCAAAAAGTTTCGAGTTCATTTCCATGAATGTCTTTAGCACGTTATAAACCAAGGCAACGATCGTTTGATTCCAATGTTCTTTACTAATTCTGTACAGCGCCGGAAACATTATCGGCATAATAACGGCGTTATTCTCCTCTATCAATGACATTGCATATTCATTATTCCAAAGGAAAAGCGCACGCTCAGCAACCTAAAATATGAAGAAAATATTTTATTAGATTCGATTTGAAATTCAGAATATCGAGGTGATGTATGCACATACTTGAAAATGCGGACTTGACACACATTTGGCGATCTGACGAAATAATGGCTCCTGTATTTTTACAAATTGCGGGGGATCAATAACATCTAATATCTCTTCGATCTCTCCCAAGAACATAACTTCTTTTTGCGAACATGTTTTTGGCCAAAATTTCAATAATCCACGTACTACCGGTTCGGTAAGGTATGGATCCTTTTCAAGAAACTGTACGATGCAGTATGCCAGTTGAGCGTGATATAACCCGAGGCATTTCACTTTGTGCAGAGGCAATAGCACCTTCACAAGAAACTGTTTATGCTCGGCCTTTAGGGGCAAGGCAAAACCATTAATGATGCTGTAAATAAATATATACATGCTTTAACTTGACTACCAATCTTTTTGATGATTTGTGAATGGCATTGTTGTTGAACTGATATATTACCTGCCCAATATTTCTAGCAATTCGCCGACGCCATTAAAATGCTCTGTTTCGTAAATAAAACGCAAAAAAATATTATTAATTTGTTTTCGTATAAAAGCGCGTAATCCTAAGAATTTTCCATAGATGCGATGTAAAACGGTTTTCAAGAAATCGCGTTCACGTGGATCCTCGGAATCGAAGAGCTCCAAAAGCTGTTTTGCAATGGAAGAAAGAAATAAGTAGATATATATTTTAGATTTTGTTGAAAAAAAATTTGTGAGCACATATCGACTGCTGAGTGGAACCTATCTATGTCGGCAGCCAATTCGAAAACGCGCTATCTCAAAAAACTTTTTGAACGCCCTATTTTAGAAATTGGTTGAAGAACGCCCTATTTCAGAATTCGTTTCAAAAACTTCCTATCCCAGCGGCCGATTCAAAAACGCCCTATGACAACATATTTTCAATACATTCTTAAGCGAGAAAGGGCGTTTTTGAACCGAATTTTGAGATAGTGTCCGGCATGTGGAGAATCCCCTCATGACACCTACCACCTCTTCACATGTCAGCTCAATCCGACTCAACTGACACCCCGCCCCCCTTTGGTCCGACCCCATTGAAATAGCTCGTTTCCTGGGCCTTCCGTTAGTTGAGCTTGACGACAATGATTGAATGTTGACCCGAAATAGGCGGGGCTTAGTAGTGCCGCTACAACAACAACAACAACATAAAGCGTTCTTCAACCAAATTCTGCGATAGGGTGTTTTTCAATAAAATTCTAAAAGAGGGCGTTTTTGTAAAGTTTTTTGAGATAGGGCTTTTCTGAACTGGCTGCCGAGATAGGACGATCTTTCACTCATCAATCTTTCTTCCCATCGAATAGGAAACATGACAATATAAAAAATTATTTTAATTAAATACTTCGTATAGGATTTTTATTGTAATTAGTTAGCAAAAAGTGACATTTAAGCTCACCTGCAAAACGAATTTCTGATCAATAACACGTTTGCCTATGGTCGCTTGAAAGTCTTGCGATTCCAAGAAACGCAGAAAAACTTCATAGACTAACTGCAAATGTGGCCACGAGGCTTCAAGTGTCGGGTCATCTTCTTCTGGATCAAAGTCGGGATTTTCACTGGGGGGCAGTGTGCGGAACAAATTACATGAAATCTGAAAACAAAAAAAAAAAAAAACACTTTGCTTTAATTCACATCCAATACAGCCTTTCCTGGTGCTCACCATTCGTATAATCTCTGGATACACAGGTTCCGTGAGCACGCCTCTACCATGTGTAATGTAATTGGAGAGGTCATTTAATGCAGCTCTCTTAATTTCTTTCCCCTTTAAATCCGTTACTGGATCCATAAAGTCAAAAGATACACAGCACTGACGTAACTTGCGAATGAATAGTTCTTCTTGTTCCAAACTCGAGCAATCGGCTAAAAAGTGATTTAATGTGTTTATGTTAATTACTTCATCGCTTGATGCTACCAAAAGCCAAATGCAGAAATATTAAATGTTTATATGTATGTATGTAGATGGTTTGCGGCAAAGAACATAGCACGCAGCTAACACAAAATATCGAAAAACATCGTTTGAAATTTGTAAAATTACTAATTCGAGCCGGTTTAGTTCTTACGGCGAAACATAGATATCACATATAAATTTTGGGTTTCGATGGCAGTCGGTTGAGGCGTGAGCCACAGGGGACAAGTTCAAATTCTTCTATACAGACTCAAAAAATTAAAATAAATTTTTTTTCATCCACTACTCAAAATCGATACTACCGTTGTCGAAGATATCACATATAAATTAAACAATAAAATCGATACTAAATAAAAATATAAAGTCGGTTAAGAGGTTTTAATGGGGTAATCTGAAGTTTGACCCCTGTGCCACACGCCTTAACCGACTCCAATCGGGGCCAAAATTTGTATGTGATATCTATAGTAGTATCAATTTTGTGTATTAAGCGCAAAAAAATAATTTTAATTTTTTGAGTCTGCATAGAGGAATCTGAACTTTGCCCCCTGTGCGACACGCCTTAACCCTCTCGGAAGCTAAATTTATATGTGATATCTTCGACTATAGTAGCATCGACGTAGGGGTTGAGGCTTAGGAAATCTGATGTAAAAATTTGTTTCCTACATTTAAGGATCACCATAATGTACATACATACATAAATATGCTTGAAATAAATTTACCTTTTAAGGGCGGCAGCTGTTGCAGCTCCACATCCTGAGAATTTCTATAACGCGAGGAACCCTGACTTTTTTTACTTTTCTTTTTTAACGAGCGTTTAGCAAATGGATCAATTCGATCAACAAATGTTCCCGATGACATTTTCTTGCTTTATATATTTTCCAGTTATATTTTTTATGTCCACCTCTTGTGCGAATTGGTTTTAGATAAAATAATTTCAAGCAGAAGATTCTGATGGGCGTCACTTCTAATAGTTTAGAGATTTAAGCGTTCTATAACGATGTCATATACACATCCACCTACACGATATACATATGTATGTAGCAGCGAATTACGTAGAATTCCTTTTTGCAGGTTGCTCGATTTAACTGCCTTCCTATAAAATGTATTTCAAACCCGAATTGATGACCCGCGTAGTATTAGACGTTCTTGAGTTGTATATGTATATCTTTGTATCAAATTAATTTTATTTTCTTTGTTAGTTGAAATGCCTCTTGGTAAGGTGAATTCTGCTGTAACCAACTTATAAGCATGCAGATATCTTAATACGTCATTAACTCTATTTTTTGAACTACCATTCGTTGAATTTATAATCTTCTCAGATCTAATAAATTTTAATTTTCTCAAATCTTATACATTTTATAAATTCGAGTTCTGGAGAGTAATTTCAACCAACATTGATTAGTGTAGAGCACAAACTGTAAGCTTTAGTTATGGATAAGTAAGTATATTAGATGAGACAGAGATTATCTGAATATAAATAAATAAAAGGAGATTCAGTAATGTAGTAATTAAATGTTTTCCAAAGTTTATAAGATTACCTTAATAGTGGTGCAAATGGTGTTATTAATATAACTGCCTTTTTGATAATTTTGTTGTTCGACGCTGTTAAGTGGAGGGAATTCTTCTGTTGCGTATCCTTAGCTTTTTGGTATCTAATACTTTACTTAAGCATCTACGTTAAATACACACATAATAAATGTTGGGAATAGTGTGAACCTTATCTCCAGATGAAATGGCACATTGAATGCAGTTCTATTGAAGTTTTATACTAATTTATTGTATTGATTATTTTAATATTTTATTTTGTGTTTTACGAGCAATTTCTGTTGCTTGTGTCTATGGAATTGTTTGTCAATTCGATTATTGTTTGGACACACGTTTACCTAGAATAATTGCGAGTTACTTAATTGTTACACTACTAGTATACGTTATTACATAATTTTTGCATTACTCACTTGACAGTAACAGGTTTCAACAGCGCGTGTGTCCCTGTGGTATTGAAATTTGCTTTTCGCAAGGTCAACACAACTTTATTGCCGACATTGTATTGAAAATTATCGAACCAGAGAACAATATCGATATCCTTTTCAGCTAACCAGAGCAATGGAAACCATTATTTCATCACAGCTCACTAAAAAAAAAAGAAAATTAAATAAAAAATTTATCGATATGCTAAAAATTGTTGTATTGCTTAAAAGTTGAACTATTTTATGACATTGGACGTCCGGCTATACTTTAAATGCTTCTTTCTCTAACTCGAAGCAATGAATAGTAGAAATAATATATGTAAAAAGGGTACTCATCAAACCTTATAAATGCATTGTAAACCGTATAAACTTATAATTGTATAAGCCTTATAAGTAGGGACGTGAACCGGTTTTGAACCGAACCGGTTTTGAACAGGAAAACCGCTTTTTTCTATTAATTAACTGAACCAATAACCGAACCGAAATTTTCCACAAATGTTTGATCCGAACCGAAAACCTAACCACTTTCTTTAAAGGTTTAAAGGTTCGTTTCAACCAATTTTCAATAGATAAATGTACCCACTTTTTTTTTTGTTTGTTAAACATGATAATACCTACCATGTTTTTTTACCATGTGACAATATCAAATGTAAAGGCAGCCCATCTCACTTGACCCTTAAGCTTGCGCGTTGTTGCACTTGACACTTGACACTCAAATTTGCGCCGTTTTTTTTGTTTTTCGAACCGTTGAACCGAACCGAAACCCCGGTTCAAAGGCCAAAAAAGCCGCTTTGACGAACCAATCCAAAAGTGCAACA
Organism: Rhagoletis pomonella; assembly: GCF_013731165.1. Classification (NCBI taxonomy): domain Eukaryota; kingdom Metazoa; phylum Arthropoda; class Insecta; order Diptera; family Tephritidae; genus Rhagoletis; species Rhagoletis pomonella. The sequence goes on from NW_023462262.1 coordinate 8,615, forward strand.
AGGGTTCGAGCCGCTGAACCGAACCGACCAAATTTTCCATCCGGTTTACGTCCCTGCTTATAAGTCAAAACATATATGGAATCTCGTTTACACACTTCTGATAAATTACTCCAGCGATTTCACTAGAGATAAGCGTTTTTGAACTGGCTGCCGAGATAGGTCGATCTTCACTCACCAGTCGATATACATATGTAGTTACTATGAAAAAAAGGGTTAAACAAAATAATTGGGTATTATTATTGGGAACCTCCTAAAGAGAAACAGTACTCCGGTCGAAAATTATCGATTTTCAAGTATTATATACCATTGTTTTTCCCAATACAAAATACATGGAAAACTGTGAGCGCTTTGAGGTACCTCTAAATATTTTTTGATTTAAAAATAAAAGATAGGGGTATACTTTTTTCGGTATGGAACAATCCTAGGGGGTGAGAGCATACAAATTCTGACTTTACTTTTCTGCATGCATTTTTGATCCACCCTGATGTAAGTACATACATACTACATACATCCCGTGCCAATAAATTGCAACAACTTTAGGAAAAACTTGTATACCAACAACCCCCAGTAGAATACAAATTATAAAATAATGGCTAAATTTCATCTCAGACTCCAAGTTACCGAACATTTCGTATCCGGAAAATTCTTTTACCAAAAAATGTTATCACTTGTACTCATAATACTACGTAGACCGTCCCTTATTGGACGGTTAGAAAATTTTGTTACCATAGCGGAATAGACCTGTAAATGAAGGCTTATAGTTATAGACTTCAATTAGCTAAATTCATAAGTGGGTGTGCATTCCATACATATGCATATTTCCTATTGATGTATGTACTTAGATATGTATATAAGTACATACAGTGGCACTCACGTAAATAGTGCACAATATTCACAATGCTTTATGTGATAAATTTGTTTCGTTAATTTTCTATAAAAATATATTAAATTCAACAACATAAACAATATAAGTCAAAGTTTAGAACCTTAAGTGAAATTCAGGCAAATTTAACAAATGTCTAACCCGACATTATACTAAAAAAAAATTTGGTAGACTACAAACTTCACACCTTATGCATTGGCCTCATTCAACTCAATTTACACACTGATAAGGTGAACTCAAACACAAGAATTTGTACTGAAAATCGAATGAGAGCTTCACCTTACTTTCTATGCATGAGACCCAATAAGTTTCTAGATATTCTGAATAAAACTTGAAAACGTTAATGGCGTTTTTTTTTTGGAATTTGTCAAATTTTATATGTTTATGTTACAGAATCTACTATATTTTTATAAAAAAATTAACAAAAAAATGTGTCACGTAAAGCTTTGCGAATGTTGTAAAAAATGTGTGCTGTTTACGTGAGCGCCACTGTATGTATGCGCAAGCAAATACAATAGGAAGAGCTAATTTGGATATCAAATACTTAAGTGTACGCACGCCAGTGAAAATGATAAGATTAAATTTTTAACCAAATAAGATTTTAATAGGAAATGATAGTGCCGTTAAGAACACAAGCCTTTATAAAATGGAAATAATTTATAAATAAATAAAATAAAATAAAAACACTTTTACAACGCTTTTATAAATGGACTGAAAATTAGAAAATAATATTTCTCAGTCCCATACAAGTTGTTTTGATGACTTTTGATTTTGAAATTTTAGCAAAAGTCATTATGAACCATTTATGAGATTGAAAACGAAAAACGTGGAGCGCATGTTAATGCTTTAGCGTTAAATTTAATTGGCAATAGTCAAACTACAGGACATAGACCTAAAATTTCTACAGAGAAAGTACAAATTTGAGATCGATTTTAAGCGGTCGTTATTCATATATCCCCATTACCCAATTCAGGTCTATTACATACGCCCCACGCTTTTCATTTTCAATCTCATAAATGGTTTTAATGACTTTTGCTAAAATTTCAAAATCAAAAGTTATCAAAACAAATTCTATGGGACTGAGAACTATTATTTTAAAATTTTTAGGGCCAATTTCATAATGAAACACTTAAAGTTCCTTTTGCAAAAGTTTCCTTTTAGTTAAAGTGTCATTCAAATGTACTTTAAACAAGAAGTATTTTCATAATACAATGGCAATTGAATAATATCAAAAGGTTCATTTAAATGAAAATAACAAAGTTGGTAATGCTGATCTCGGCAAAATTGCATCAGCTAATTGTCACAAATATGTAATTATACTACGAAAATGACATACTTTTTACTTAGAAAAGGGGCCTTGAAAATTGGTTGAAACGAACCATTAAACCTTTAAAGAAAGTGGTTCGGTTTTCGGTTCGGATCAAACATTTGGGAAAATTTCGGTTCGGTTAATGGTTCAGTTAATTAATAGAAAAAAGCGGTTTTCCGGTTCAAAACCGGTTCACGTCCCTGATAGATAGTAAAATAATTCAACTTGCAGTGAAAAGAGAACCGAAGACAATGCAAGGTAAATTTTTTTTGCTCACGTTTAGTATAAACATACATATGTCCATACATACTTATAGCAGCAGTTAATTTCATTTAAAGAAATGCCGGGTCGTCCATTTCCGCAGTAGCGTATGTAAATACTGCATATATTTAGGCGCAATATGTAACTACAAGCGTTATCTACCTCTAGGGTTTTGATATAATACCAGGCGACGAGGTTGATGTCTAGACTTTTTCAAAGCGAAGGTTTTATGGCAATGAATGGTGTCTGGAGACAAAACATTGCAAGTTGATAAAAGCGTTGTAAAAAAGGATATATAAAATGGTAAGCCCCACCCTATTTACGGCCGTTTTCTCAAGCAACCTTTAACTTTAAACCTAACATTATATTTAAAGGTTACATTAAAATGTATGGTTGTGTCTAAAGTAAAGCATTTTAAACATTTAACCAAGAAACATACATACGTCAAAAACGGATACAAGAAATGCTTTACTTTAGACATAGCTTTAAATTAAAGGTTACTTGAGAAAACGGCCCTTAATAAAAATTAATGTTAAATTTTATGTACATACCTATGTACATATGTATGTATGTTTCAGGACCCTTCAGTAGCGTTTCTCGAAGCCGCATAACAACAAAAAAAGCCATCAATTTAAGAACTAATAGATTTCTATATGATAACTTAAGGACTTTAGCGCAGCGCGTGCAGTATCCAAAATAAAACGGATACGACACTTCTGCAATAAAAGTGAGTAGCTAAACACAAAACGATGTCCCACAATATGTTTAGAAAATAAAAAAGATAAAAAGAAAAAAAAGTAGCACAAAAACAAAAAAAGTTGTAAGTTTCGTTAATTAAATTATAAATTGTTGGGAGAAATTCAAAACTCTCAGCCAGTGGTTGATGACAACTGAAATGCACTAAAATTAGGAATTACTGCGCACAGAAATTAATATCTAGTCATACATCGGGAGCACTGTTCTGGATTATGAAATAGAAATGAGTTACAAATATGAAGTAATCAATGAAATGATCGGCGAGTACGCCTTGAATTTAGTTTGTGCAGTAGAAAATGTTGCCCTATAAAAGGCTCTTCAGTGCAAGACTGCCTCCGAATAGCTAACAGTTTTTTTAATAATACTGTTTTTCATCTTTTAAACATAAACGTTTTAAAATTTGTATATCATTTTAAGTGTAAAATGAAATTAAGGGTGGTTGTGTATCACAATTGTTTTTCGCTTCCAATTTGAAGATCAGGATTTTCGTCATTCACAACTCACAATGTAACAAGTAAAATTCATTTATGCAAAATAAGTATACTATATTGACAATTGTAAGAAACCACGTAGGGCCGAAGTGTTTTGTATAGTACTTTGTATTAGATTTGAAGAAAATGTACTTTTCAGCATATGCATGTACATATGTACATATGTGCTTTTCATAATGACAGTTTAACAAATTCCGAATAATACATACACTTCGTCTTTGACGGCAAGACAATTCAGTTTATTTTTAATTTTTTTTTTTTTAAGAAATTTTAATATTTCTCGTATTGAAATAAATCACGTACACATACCAGCGATAAATACACATTCACGAACACTAATACACGTGCCTGACTATTATACGTACTCACGAATGAAAGTAAAACGATGGAAGAAAGACATAGAAACATGAAAAAATGCTACATAATCAATAATCTAAAAATAATTAAACTCAAATTAACCAGCGGAAAATATCTTTTGATAAACATTTAACGTTTATACTCATTAAATAAGAACTTCACTTGCTTTTTTAACGTATGGATCGTTGCAGGATTGTTAAATTTACATCGACTTCATGTTTTGACTGCGCATTACTATAAAAATCTATTTTCAACTTTTGTGGGACCTCCGGAATGCTTGAACATAAAGTCTCAAGTTATACGAATGTGTTTCAAACGTTATTTTTAATTACCGAGAATACAAACTATTTTAAAATACATTTTCACTATTAGATATAAAATACATTTGCTCCTCACTGTTTTACCGACAATGACGACAACGATAAAAGAACCAATTTAATTTTTTCGTTCCGCACATGTGTTATGTGGTCTGTTCGCTCGTTTGTCAATCACTTCTTTCTTCCCTTACATTTACTACCAACAAAACCATTGGAATCCGCACAACATATACAAACACCAACTCAATAATATTAGTTGCATGCGCTTTTTGTACTCGTTCGTAGCAGACTTTAAACCAATGCTACCAGATGGTATTTGGATAGTTTTGTTAGACAATTGCAAATTTAGCGAAAGGCAAAATTCATCGCATACAAATGTTTCCATTGTTTTTGGTAAGTTCATTTCACTATTCTGATGGCAAATGTAAGGTAAATTATATACCTAAAGATTTCGCGGATATGGGCTAAGCAAAAACAAACGACAAAGATGCACAAGAACATGCGTGGTTCTTAAGGCTTAGCCCTATCGTGTGGTGGAAAATATTGTTTTTAAGCAGTGATTACCCCATTTGTACAATTTTGCAGCCACGGAGTGGTGTTTAGAAATCAAGGATGACTTCAGCACAATAACAATTTCCCAATCAACACCACTCTGTAACTGTAAAAATGTTAAATCGTACCAATAGGTCATAATAAAAACTTTTTCAAATGTGTTTGTACAAATGTACCAATCGTGTGAAACGGCCATTGAGATGAAACGTTTATACATACAGTGAACGTGGCAATTGATAACTTATAGCTTTTTTACCGCTTAATTTACAAACCAAAATACCCCAGTTTTATCAATGTAGTCTACGCCTCTCGTTAATCTTTTACAATTACTCGTTACTTGAGATAGTTTCAATTGCTTGCCTCCCACATGATTCGTTCGTTCATTCATCGTTTTCTTTGAGTACGATTAAATTTGTCGGCTAAGATCCTGAACAACATTGTACAAAAATGTTTCACACATTTCGCATATGGACACACACACGCACATACATTTTTTTAAAAGCTCTGTAGAAATTTTAATATCTAATTTCTAATGGAGCATTGTTTAAGCCGATAAAAATTAGCACGACATGAAGTATGTAAATCTTGCAATTGATCTGATCAAAATTGTGCCTTGACAGATGGTAGTAATACGGATTTACGAGCCGCTAGGTGGTAGGCTCGAATCCCACGGCCAGTAGAATATCCATTCAATTATAACTTCTATACTTTTTTAAAGTTGTTTTTCATTAGTTGTTCTTGGCTTTTTTAGTAAAATCAAACTCTAAAAATTGTATTAAACTAATAATAAAAAAAGCGATATAAAATAAAACAAACGAAAATAAAATAAAGTAAAATTGAATATATAAATCAAATATAACTAATTTAAAAAAAATTAAAGTAACAATAAATTTTTTTTTGGCCTTCGCTCCAACCGAGGATCGAACCTGGGACCTGCAGTCTTATAGTACGCAGCCCTCACCACTCAGCTACCACGGATGAAGTAGTTACCTGCTTTGTTTGCGTATTTGTTTGCTTGCTCAGGGCGCATAGAACACAAGGAAAAGGCAAAATTACTTAAGGCCCGTCCACATACAACTTTGGCGTTGCGTTGGCGCTTGCGTCGCTTTGACAACAGCGCTAGTAAAGCCCGTGCTTGCTACAATGAACGCTTAGCAGATAATACTATGGTCACCAAATTAACATACTAGTGGCTGATAAATCAAAATTTTACATAAATAATTATGGATTCCTATCTGAATTAGGGCCAGTTTCTCAATGTCTGGTTAACACAAACTGCAGGTTAAATATCGTTATCGACGTGATCGACTCCATAACAGATATCAAAGATAATTTTTAGCCACTTGAAACTTGCACATTATTAGACTAAAATTTAATAGGCTATAAAACTGTGTACTCAAAAAAATTACTGAGAAAAAAGTTCGAAATTTGGGTGACAATTCGATTTTTTAGACTTTTTTTTCGCCGAAAGTGTTGCGGGTATCTTCCATATAATTGAAAATTTAACTCGAGTTTAACATTTTGAGTTTATGAACAACTGTCAAGTGTTCACATTGAGGTGTTTAAGAAACTCAGAGTTTAATTTGACATTATTTGTTTACTTTTTCTTATTCTCATATAGTTTGTTCCCGTACAACAGGATTTAACACACACACACACATTAGTCTAGAATACCAACCGTGTAGCTAAAAAAAAAAACAAGAAATGAGCATCGATAGAACTTTTTACGCTGATTTCAACCATACCAAAATTATTTGGTACAAATAAAAACCAAAGCCAATAAAACAGGTTAAAGTTCATATTTTCTATTTCTTATTTGTTTATAATATGTCTGAAAATTATAATAATAATAATATTAATAATAATAATAAATTAAAAATGTATTGATTGCTAATTTCAACATAATTTAAATAGCTTTTATGCGACGTACTTACATACTATAATCAGTTTTAAAACCAATTTTATATAAAAGCCGTTTAAAAAAATATATATATATTTTTTGTGTTAGTATTTCAAAATATAAAAAGCATATAAATTATATACGTACATGAAAGACAAATTAATTACCTTTATTTTCACCTCATTGGTTTTTTAAAAGGTTATGTTGTTCAGATATCTTCTTTATATTTTACTTTCGCTAGATAATTTTAGTAGGGGTTCTATAGAGCCACATTTTTTGTTTTTGCATCGCTGGAGTCTTGATGTTCTGGACTTATGTTCACGGAACGACCTCGGACTATTTTTGATAAAATCCTGCAGTACGGGAACAGACTAACTGTCGGTAAGTTGGTGGCAGGTTTGGATTATAGAAAACACAAACCGAATCGGGTCAAAAAAGGGTTGCAGCGAGATAAACTCCAAATATAAGTGGTGTTGAAGGAGAGTTTAACGAAATTTTTTGTATGGTAAACTCCGAGTTTGAGAGTAGAGTTAAGCATTAAACTCCAAAAAGGCCCATAAGCTCGAGGTAATCGCTTATTGAGAACGCTTTATAAAAAAAATAAATAAACATGAGTGGCAAACAATATTACTTTGAAATGGGGGTGCTATTGTATTGGCCAATACTGTACATATGTACGTAGATACCTATCGTCGCCTAGGTAAAAGATTGTCGTAAGTGCCATTTTGACGATTTTTAGTTCTAGATGCAGTTATATGTTTTGAAATAAGGTCTTTCGATTTTTAGCTATCTCCTTTAGTTTCCGAGATATTGACTAACACTTTGTCGATAATTTAGTAAAAATTTAGTTGGTGATGCAGTCATATTAAACTAATCAATTATCTTAAAAGTGGCGTTCTTCATTTTTCGATATCTCCTTTAGTTTCCGAGATATTGAGTATAAAGTGTCGTTAATTTGGTAGAAATTTTGATCACATTTTGTAGTATTTCATACAAAGTGGCTGCCAAATTGTGGACAAATGACGCTTTCGACAAAATTACGACTAAAGAAAATCCTTCATAAACTCAAAACTAATTAAGAATAACCATTGAAACTTAAATAATTTAAGAATTTTGTGAACTAGTAACATTTTCAGAGACTTTGGTGAAAATCTATCTTCGCGTTTTTGAGAAATTGCATTCCAAACTTCAATCGCGATTTCCCACAACATACATATAACAAAACGATCTATCACGGCAGCCGGTTCGAAAACGCTATATCTCAGAAAATTGCCCAAGAATGCATACATATTTTAAATGAAAATTATTAACAATAAATAAATAAACATACATAAGCTACCAACAGCATCGTTTTGAATTTTATTGCTATCGAAAATGTTACTGGCATACTTACATACATATGTGACACGTAAAGTTAAAAGGGGCCTACGCGCAGAAAAAGATTTCGAGAAAAACGACTTTGAAGTTTACCAAGTTGATATTGATGCTTCTGAACGTTTTAATGGATTGAAACTCGTTAGTCGGAGGTTTTCGGGGTCGCTGATTACGAATCCGATGTTAGTTTTTCAAAATTCAAAATGGCGGATCCAATATGGCGGATGACTTTTTTAAAAATTGATCGGAATCGCTTGAAACTCGTTACTCGGGGGTTTTTGGTGTCGCTGATTACGAATCCGATGTTCGTTTTTAAAAATTCAAAATGGCGGATACAATATGGCGGAAAAAATTTAAAATTTGTTCGGATTCATGTGAAACTCAAAAATGTCATTGACACCGAAAACGAGGTCACTGATTACGAATCCGATGAAAAACTAACATCGGATTCGTAATCAGCGACCCCGAAAACCGGCGAGTAACGAGTTTCAAGCGAATTTGATTAATTTCAGAATAGTTTGCCAGATTTGATTTTCTTGTACTTTTTTTTGGGAAAGTACCTAACTTTGAAGTGAAATCGCGAACAAACTAATGAAGCTAGAAAGCTGCAGTTGATTTCATTGGAAAGAGCGGCCCGTTTACTATAAGGGTCGATGAAAAAGTGAGAACCGATTTTTTCTGACCGTAGGTCCCTTTTAACTTTACGTGTCACATATGTGTACCTCATCTGGCCGACTTACATCAAGTTCGATGTTTCGGGTGCTATCGACTTCAAAAATCCGTTTGTATACGTATTATGAAGTTCTGAGCTTACCTACAAAATTTTGTTCAGTTGATGACACTATATGATATAGCCGCCATATACCCAACCTGGGGCCTATTTCATAAAGCGACAGTGATAATTTTGTAATTTTCCATGTTGTCGGTGACAATTCTACAGTTTGGTGGATGTTTTGTTTCATAAAAACAAATGTCACCACCTCTTAAATTCCATGAGAAATTCCATTTCAAAAGTGACAAATTGTCATTGTCGGAATTTAAAATTGTCGTTGACAAAATTGTCGCCAGTCATATGAAATTTATATGTAAATCATATGTATTAATTGCATTTGCATTAATTTAGTTTTAAGTAATAATCAAATTATTTAAAAGTAATGAAATGCGCGCAATTGCCATATAAATAAATTTACAAAACTCTCTTGTGAAAGCTTTCCGACGGAGCTATTTGGTTTTGTCACCATTGTCGCGACAATTTTGTGTGTGTGTGATAATTGTCAGCACAATTGTCGACAATATTCCACGTCGTTCCCACGACAGTCGGGTCTACGTAACCGGAACGACCCAGATTTATATCTGGCCAAGGACTGTCACTCCAGCAACACTCCCCAAAAAGTCTTTGGGGAATTTGTATGCTGCTACAACAACAACAACAATATTCCATATTATCACTGTTGTTTTCCAAAAATGTTCACAGTTGCCTACAAGTGTATATGAAACAGAAAAAATGTCGCCGACAATTCTGGCAGTGAAATTTTATACAAAAATCGACAATTGTCGCACTTGTCACTTTTATGAAATAGGCCCCTGGCCGACTTACATCAAAATTTCCTTCCCAGAAGATAATTTAGGTAGGCCTTCCTAAGTAAATCCATTCTAAGAGGCTTGAAGAGCTTAATACACTTTGTTATTTTGAAAAACTGCTTAAGTTGGTCTAACGAAATAAAAATGGCCCCACTTAACCTTTATATTAGTTTTTAGTAAAAAAATTAGGATCCTACTTGGCCCTACAAAGTTTGTAATTTAAGTGCAAATTTGTTGCACTTTTTTGTAGTTTTCACCAAATTGTTAAACTTGGGTTTATATGGGGTTTGTCTGAGAATGAACTATATTTTAATTGAAAATTCTTCAAAATAAATATATAAACATGAGTGGCACACAATATCACTGTGAAATGGCTTACTATAGATATGAGCCATATCATATGACCGATATTGTATGTATGATAACTGTTTGGTACACCAAGTCGATAGAATTGAGATATTGAAAATGTTATAACGCCAATAATTGTAGCTTTTTTGTTGGAAATTTGTTATGGAAAACAAAAATTGTAGCTTTCGTTTTTTAAGAAAAAATGGTATGTAATGCTATCTTGAGACCATACACCTACTCGATAGAATTGCGATATCCGATATGTTACTATGCCATTAATTGTAGCTTTTGACTTAAAAATTTGTTGTGATTAGAAAAAATTGTAGCTTTCGTTTTTTAAGAAATAATGGTATGTAGTGCCAACTTGACACCTAGTCGATAGAATTAAGATATTGAAAATGTTAAAATGGCATGAATTGTAGCTTTTTTCTTGTAAATTTGTTGTGGAAAGAAAAAAACTGTAGCTTTCGTTTTTCAGGAAAAAGTCGACTTGACCATTTTTTCGAATAAAATTTAGTATGTAGTGCTAGTTTGACACCATGTCCCAATGACGATGGAATTGAAATATCGAGTAAGTCGAAAGCTTGAAATAATGCTATTTGATAAAATTATGAGATGCGTTGACTTCGTCGCCATATCTCTGTCGTTTAGGTCATCGTATACAATAAACTTTCCCCTTCGGAAGGCGATGCCGATATAGTGGCCCAGGCTGGTCGGCACCAAATTTTTACGTCAAAAGCTACAATTAACCCTAGAACACTAACGTTAGCCTGTGAGGTGGAACGAATTCGTTTTTCTCGCGATATTTCAGGAACGCTTTCTATGATCAAAGTAAGCGTTCACGCCAACTCAGTTTAGCGTTGTAAGAGGTTGTTAGCAGACGCATATTGTACAGTGGCCTTGCGCTGCTGAGTTCCACGCCCTCTTGACGCCTGACAGGTGAACATTAGTAGTAAAGGTTATTTTGGTTGCTGTACTTATTTCAGTTTATAACATGTTTGTTGTTTCGAACTTAATATTCTAAAATGGTTGGAAGAAATATAGTTGATGGAAGCGATAGTGAGGACAATTTGGAAGAAAATTTCAGTGAATAGGCCTTATGAATAAAAAAAAATAAGCAGTTGCTTTTTCTTGAGATTTCAAACCTTTTGCTTGATTTATTCAAATATATTGTCGTAAAAGGTCTGAAATTTTAAGAAAAATCAATTGCTTAGTTTATAAGGCTCAATGTGATACAAAAAAAAACTCAGTGCGTGTAGTCCCTACGCGCGGAAGAAGTGAAACTTAATAGAGGAAATTCCAGAAAGAAAGAAATGTGCGATATACATACACATGTACTTATTTTCTAATATACATATATAATTTCATCTTCATCTTCATCTTCATCTTCATCTTCATCTTCATCTTCAT
>NW_023462263.1:0-20147 GCF_013731165.1 Rhagoletis pomonella
AGATTAATCTAGTAAAACGTAAGTTTACTAGTAGTTATATTTAAAGACTATTTCTATATTTTAAACTTCTTCTTGCTGGTATTTTCCCTCTTCGTTGTAAAAGCTTCCTTCTTGAAACATGGTCACCTTATCAGCTGACAGCATTCGAACCGTCGATACCGCTCTTTGTGTTTCAGTAAGCGAATTAGCCGGGCGAAAGTTGGTCGTCGGCATCGCTCTGCTGGGCGAAATTTGCCGTTCGCCGAGTATTGTGTTTCAAGCAATAGACTCATGAAAATGTGTACTTATGTATGTGACCAGAACATCGAGCTGAGCCGACTTATGCATATGGCAACCGAACTTCAGTTGGGTGGCCACCGGCTGAAATGGTTTTACAGATGGCAACTGCAAGCTAGCAACTGAGTTGCTATATTGGCAACTGCATTTTTGTGGTCGCTGCGGTAATAATCGAAGATTGTATACCTACATACAAGGTAAGCTTCAAAGTTTGGCGGGCTCGAACCCCCCTGCCCCTACGTAGCGACGCCCATGAATCTAATGCATATTTAGGGGTTCACAATTCATGTTAGACGTCGTAATGTCTTAAAGGCTTAAATTTGTTCAATATAAAGTAACGGTTAAAAGCGATTTGAATGAATCGTTGGGTATAATAAGAGCCAATAATAGTTATATTTCCTACTAGTTTAAAACCATTTTGGTTACGTTAAAAATACCTACCTACCTTCAACCTACATTAAGTTTTGTTTCGTGTATATTTCGTTTGCAAGCAATTTGATTTTGAAGTTAAACTCACACACACATTTCTTTTCCAATATAATTACGAAAGTAAGAAAAAATCCAATTTTTAATCTAGTTGGTGCAACGTGCATGAGTATGTACATGCCTATGTAGATATGACACATGCACACGGCATGAAAACGAACTTGTTTCATTTCCATACCAATTTTCCGCCTATAAGTTTATAATTTCAAACGTTTCGTTTTTATAGGAAGATAACACATGATAAAAGGTATGCTCTTATAAAATTTCAAGTCAACAGCTCTTATGGTCTTGGTTGTATAAGGTTTTGAGTTTTATGTTTGGCGAAATAAAATAAAAATCAGGTGGCAATCGTTATTCTTGAGCGGAAAATATAAAAATCGCAAGATAATCATTTCACCTGAGCGAAAAAAATAAAAATCAAAAGTAATCATTATGTTCAAGTGAAAATATAAATCTCAGAAGCTGAGTATTATTCTTGAGCGAAAAAATAAAAATCGCAACATAATCAGTATTCTCGATCAAAACCATAGAAATCAAGAAGTTATCATTATTATTGAGCAAAAAATATAAATTATATAATAATAATTACATTCGAGAAAAAAAAGTAAAAATCAATAAATAATTATTATTTGTGATTAAAAAAATAAAAATCGGATAATAATAATTAAATGTTGATTAATATTTTTTAACTTATAATGATTACCATCCCTGGTCTAGACCCAATATCGCGGGCGTATGTTCATCAACTACTAAAAAAGTGTGGCGAAAGCTGATTTTTCCCAGCACAAATTGCAATTCGACCTTGCCATTAGAAAAAACTCTACATCACCTGCTGCACGAAGTCGGCAAATATTGCCTGAACTTCGCTCTCCTGCGATGGTACAAGTGAGACGGCTACACCAGTGTCGACAATAAAAGAAGTTTGCAAACTATTTATCGAGGCGTGAACAGCGAGACCATCATTAATTATTTATATGCAATGTGTCTATGCAGGTTTTTTTTTTTGCATTAGTGTAGTCGAGCCGTTCTTCTGTGTATCAGCTGACGGAGGTATTTTTTTTTATTGATAATTTTAGGTGGAGTTCGCTTCGTCGACTTTCGCTCCTCATAGTCGACGAGTTTGCGTTTCCCGGCCGATCGCTGAATTTTCGTAAATAATTGCGAGGACCTTGATTGACAGCGAATATTGGTCGAGTTCTGCTGGATTCCGATCGGGATCGCTCTTGCGCTGCTACCAGAGCAGCTTTAATAGTCTGTGGTTGCCCAGAAACCACTAAGCGCATTACATCTGGATCACGAAGTCCATCTATGAATTAGATTTTGAGGGCTTCAGTGGTAGTAGTTCTAAAGCAGTTGAAAACTCCGTTAATCCTTCTGTAGGTCCCTGAATACGCCGCTTAAATTCTTGGTAGCTAACCTGTGCCGACACCGTGAATTTGTCCGTTAAAAGTTTATTAAGCTGCTCCCACGATGGAGGCGGTGTGGAGGTGTAGTTATTAGCCTAAATGTTTCTCCTCGTAAATTCGTGATAACCGGCATAACCTTTTCAGCTGAACTCCAACCATAAAAATTCGCTGTGTGCTCAACTAAACACGAGTATTCGACCCACGACGTTTTTCCATCGTAAGGGGTTATGTCCAGCGTTGCCGCTTTGGTAATTTTTAACCAAAATTGGTAATTTTTTTCTTTATTTATCAAGTTTGGTAATTTGGTAATTTATTTTTCAATTTGTTAACTTTTTCAATTCGGTTTTACATGTCAAATAGGTCAATATTGGTTCTGATTCCACATTAGTAAGTAGACCGTAAGCGTTCCCTTTAATAGAAATACCAGGTAATTCTGAAAGTTTGGCAAAGCGAAAGCTGTTCCAGCATTCCTTGGCTACTAGAATGGTGTGTTCTTTAACAAACTGCTTGAAAGTGGCTATTGCTAAGTATATCCACCGTGTCCTTTCCTGGAAGGTTTTGCGTTGCCCTACCTTTCCCTGTCAGTTCGTCAGCTTTTCAATTACAATACGTATGTTCTCGTTCAAAAAGCTACGGCATTCAGCGGGGCTTCACTCTGTCTATATGTGAGTCGAAAGCTTTCCTTCAAGCGTTGAATTTTTGATATATTTTCTTGTCACTTGTTTACATACAGTGGTCGAAAAAATTATAGCCGCACCATATTTTGACAAGTTTTAACATATAATTTTTTTTAGTAACTTAATTTTGGTTATTTTTTATAAACATATTTTTTTTTCTTTAACAGAGCTCTAACAAATTCAAACTTTGTTCAATATTTAAAAAAATTCAACAAACTTTCGTAAAAAATTTAGGTTAATGTGGCGCTGATTGCCTGAAAAGCTTGGTATCTTCGGATATACATATGTATCGAGCCCTAAATGCCAAAATAACGTAGGCTAAATTTTTTTCAAAATTAAAACGGTTACGTTATTATGGCGGTTAGGGCTCGATATGTATGTTTGTACAGTTCTGCACATAAAATAAGTTTGGTAATTTTTTGTTGAATTTGGTAACTTTTTCCGAGGATTTTGGTAAAAAATAAAAAAAATTTGTGGCAACACTGGTTATGTCAAAAAGCACGACAAGAAAGATGTGAATCATGATTTGCTTGCGATGAAATATTGCGTTCATTTAGCATGTGCTGTTGTTGTTCAGTCGGAGTGGGTCTGAAGGTATGCGTGTAGAGCACATACCGGAGTCCGAAACCATGGCAGCTGCTATGGGAGTCGTAACCACTGAAGTCAAGCGTAAATCAGCACAATTGGTTGATGATGTAAATAATGCTGGCGCTGATTGCCCATAATTTTGCATAGGCACTACTGAAGAGGAAGATTGTTCCAAAATCGATGTAATTGCAACAGAAAAGCTAATGACAGTAGACTGTAGCGTTAAAAATTTCAATTCGAAGCCTTTGGTAAGCGATTTGAACTCACTCCTCAACTCTCGTAATTCGCGTTGCTGTTCAGACTGCTGTGTTTGCAGAACTGTAGTTAACTGGGTGCTCAGCGATTCGGTGAACTCGGAGAACTGCTTCTGCAACTCCTTTTGAATTTGCTGTTGGAGTTGGTTAAACTCCTTTGACTTATTTGGCATGGCGAGACTAGAACTCTAGTCTGTTCGAATCAGTGTTGCCATTTTAGCCTTTTTCCGGCTAGGTTTAGAAGGATTGTTGAAAACTTAAAAAGCGACCGGCTTGTTCAATATAAATTAGTGGATATTTTTTCTCGAAATATTGTTTCTCTAATTTCCTTAGTGTTGATTTCTGAAAATGCTGCACTCCGAATAAGCAAAAGTGCAATACTTTCTATTAATATAGCCATTTTGCAGGACGAAAAGTAACCTAGTGCAAATGTTACAACATAAAAAGGCAAATTTTTTTAATAGAAAAAACGCTATAAGTTTGTAACTGATCTATTTTTTATATTTATGTAAGTAATACAAAACTGACTTCTGATTAGCGCTTTGATTAATCAAGTATAACGACAGTTTCCTTTGTTAACTAAAAGTAATTTAATTAATTTATTAGTCTTTCAACTTTATTCAAATAAACATGTTAATTTTAGCTGAAACATTCTAGCCATTTTTAGCCATTATTTGTGGCTAATTTAGCCGGTCGGCCCAAAAAGTTCTGACAATACTGATTCGAATAGGTGATATTTTATCACCCCACATCTGACACCAGTGTAGCGAAAATTCTACACTGGTTTGGTTCCCGAGAGTAATTTGTTTTTGGCGAGCCTAATTAAAATAGAAGGCGGTGTGGCTGACTGCTAAACTGCAACTTAACTCATTTTATTTGCGAACATTGCTTATAAAGAAAACATAAAACAAATAATATCCCGCTACTTCCCCACAAAGTTCTACTGTTGCTTAATCGTACGACAAAACCGTTGTGAGCCTTCCTGTCTCTCAGCAGCTGTTATTGTTGAGATTGAAATACATGGGCGTGTCAACAACATTTTCAAGTAGGGTATTAGTAGGGTGATCAAACTTTCATAACAGTGTGAACGTTATTAACTAACACTTCTGATGATTACCACGATGCAAAAGTAGGAATGTAAAAAAACATCGATGTATCGAGCAACTTGCCTAACGTTGAAAATTGTCGTGACTTTGCGCAGCAGGATCTCATCGATGAAGTAGCAACCATACAAGGCGGAGTTACAGCGATGTTATCTGAATTAAATATGGCAGAAATAAATATTAAAAACTAGCTTGCCCGGCGCACTTCGTCCCGCCCAGAATTTTTATTTTTTTTTAAACACCAGCTGGCCCGGCGAACTTCGTCCCGCCCAGAATTAAGATTTTTATTGAAACATTTGGTTTGAAGCTCTGCACACATATATTGGTAAATATGACCGTTCTTATGCACACCTCTGAGTTTTTGTATGTTTTCACGCCATATATCTATAATAAAATGGGTTTCATCCCTTTTATATACTTGCGTTTCTTTTGACTTTTTCCAGGGCGGAATATTTCAATGGATTTTTGATGAATGAGCAGCTGACATCTATCATTTTTGGGTATGTTCAGTGCAAAATGCCCATTCACAATGAGAATACCACAAAATTACAACCTTCGGAAAGTTGTATTATTTCTGCAAAAAATACTAGGTTGCTCACGTAGTATTTTGAAGAATATTATAATTTTTGGTGACAGACTTATGGTATTTTGGAAATGCTACGAAGAAATACCAGATGTCTGTCCCCGGTATAAGACTTAATAATTTCTAATTTTCTACCATATTATATATTTATATTTCAACGTAATATGATTAATTACTCAGGAATATATAAACTCCGATCAAACTTCACTACTGAATGCTTGACAAACAATATTTGAATCAAAAGATCAATAGTGAACGCGCTCGGAGCGAATTTTGGAACACGATAAAAAATATGCATGTTAAGGTTAAATAATTTCTCATAAGCTTATGTTTTAATATAATAAAATTAATTACTGAAGAACATATTAATTCCGATCAAACTATAGTTTTAATTGTTTGACAAACTATTTAAATCAAATGATCAACAGTGAACGTGCTCGGAGCGAATTTTGGACACTTCATAAAATATTTACAGAGGAAGTATATTATTTGGTAAAGATCAAAATGTATTTAACAAAGTGTGATTGAATTTGACATCGCTCTCAGAAGAACCATCCTATAAAGTCAAATTGAAAAAAATGTTTATGAATTTTGAATCGTTTGTTTATATTTTATGACATAAAAGTATCTTAAGAGAGCCGCACTGAGTTGTCAATAACACCTTGTATAATACAGCCATGATACAAATATTTAAAGTTAAAACTGCTTGCTCAATTCGTCGGCCATCATTTATTTTTTGAAGTTTGTCTATTTTATAAAATTGAAATTTTGAGAGCAACTCAAATGCCAAATAAAAGTTAAACAAAAAAAAATATATGAAAATATTGAAATTTTCTTTTATTTGAGACTGAACATGAGAATGTATTTGTGAGATTGGAAATTTGAAAACATTTTTGTTATGTTAGCAAACTTCAAAAATGTTCAGGCTGCCTCTCAGCGGTTTTACCTTAAAATTTTTGTATCATGGATACACCTTGGTCGAGGTATCACGAACAAGTTTTCCTTTATTTATTTGTACTTAAAATCTTTAAATATGTATCTTGATTTTTTTTCCTGTAGAATAGGTATTCATTTTTTTGAGGATTTTAACAAAATGGAGGACAGTCGGGTCTACGTAACCAGAACGACGTGAATGCGCATTGAAGTCGGTTGTATTTTTTGCTTAAAACTACTTCTTATTATTGAGATACGGTTTCGCTACTATTTACAGATTTCGCGACATACTTGTTCCCATTTCTGTTATTTATTATTTTTCTTCTTAGTCATTTATATGATTAGGACTTACTGTGGGTGCTTTAAGATTCATATTGTAAATATGTATGTACATATAAAAAACAATTGCGATATTTTATTTTATTTTAAATTATGAATTTTATTCGTGCAACTTTTTATGTTTAATAATTTTGAGCATGATAAAAAAATAAGAAGGTAGAACCGCTGAGAGGAATTTTTCATATTCTTGACGTTTGCAAGCATTTTAATTTTAAAATTTTAGACACAAGCTCATACACACATTGGGTAGGTTCAGAAGACGCAGCAGTTGAGCGCAACCGTTTCTAAAAAAGTCAGTGATCGTTATGCGTCTTCTGAACGGCTTGATGCATTAACTGTCAAATTCAACTCTCAAAGGTACACAGCAACATGTTGTCTCAAATGATCAGAAAAATATTACGAGCATCTAACACGCAACTGTTCAGTTGATCAGAAGTAAACAACAACGCGTTCAGAAGGTAAAATCGCAACAGTTACTGAGCTGTTGCGCCTTCTGAACGTGCCCATTCTCATTTTCAATCTCAAACAACAACAGTTTTGAACAATTCCTTTTGTTTACTCTCAATTTTATATGATTTTAAAATGTTGGCAAACTTCAAAAAAAATCATGGCCGACGAATTGAGAGAACGGTTTTACCTTACTATGTTTTTATCATGGTTTTGAGAACATTTTTTGGTTCTGTTGTATTCTTTTATTGCATGCATTAAACTTTTTTACTTTAAGTTATAATGTTGAAGATATGCCTTCTGCCTTTGTCAAGCACTTTAGCTAGGTTCGAGAAATTTAGCATATGCGCGTTAAAGTATAGAGTAGGTATACGGCTGTGTTGCCGCGATTCTCCAACATCTTGTCAAAGGAGAATACATATTGGTGGCAATCACGGAATCCAACGTAGTCCCATTTTTCATAAAATCTACGAAAAGGCGATCACTGAATAGGAACTGTTATAAACGTGTGTATTCAAAGCATACGCTGCGTTCGTAGCTACTCGAATTCAATATCACTTTCGTAGATTTCACGAAAAATTGGACTATGATGGATTCTGTGATAGCCTTGATTAGTTCGTGCGATTATGACTTATGGATCGATTATGGATGGCAACGGAATCTCGGTTGGGTTGCCGATGGACAGCGCCACTGAAATGAAAATGTATTTTATTATGAATAGCAATAATTATGTTTCATAAAGTTTAAGGTGATACAAATTAAAAAAAAGTTTAAAAAAGAAATAAAGTATCTCAATCAAAATTTCCCGGCAGCCACAAAAATGCAGTTGCCAATATAGCGCAACTCAGTTGCCAGATTTCAGTTGCTAGTTGCCATTTATAATACCATTTCAGCCACTGTCCAACCAACTGAAGTTCGGTTGTCCTCGACCCATAAAATCGGAATTGAATACGCATGCACGTTCTGCAGAACGATAAAGATTTTGTACATATATATTTAACGATTATCAAAGGCATGCCAGAAGATGTTTCATCATAGGTTTGCGGCCATCGTCTTCTTCGAGTAGGTTCTTCGATTCCAAAAACTTTACAACCTCTATATGCCAGCAACCCTTAGGGCCGGTTGTTCAATGTCTGATTAGCACAAATCGGAGGTAGAAGCTCCGGTTAGATACAACGACTGCTTTATCGATCACATGTTATACGCATGATGCCGAAATCGTCGATAATGATGTCTAACCAGCAAGTAGTGATAACCAGACATTGAACAACCGGCCCTTAGTGTTGTTGCCAATGACATGGCACTATTGCACTGTTAATAACCAAATTTAGCCGCAGTTGCACTCGCACGTGATATAATAGCTGGTGTCGGCAAGCTGTGGGAATGCCCAGGAGATGGCGTTTGTTCAGCTATCGCAATCATTGCACCGACGGCGGTGGGCAGTACTGCTGGTTAGGGATGCAAGTCAAAAAAATACATCGATGTTTTTTTCGATTTTATGCATCGAAATATAGGATCGATACATATCGATGTATCGTATAAAGACATCGATATTTTCGATGCATCCAATGAAAATATCAACAGTTTCTTTCAATTAAAAATATACAACAAGAAAATGAAACAATCGTAACTTCGATCAGTGTTTATGTAATAACTCACAGTGAAATGTATTAATTGATTTAAACAGTAACAAATCCCAGTTTTTTCTGTTCTTTTTAGAAGGCTTCGAAATTTTCGGAAGGTATGGAAGTGGCGACATTTAAATATTTATAAGCATAATAAAATAATATAAAGTGTCCCAGCTAGCAATGCCATTATATTTCGGTACACTTATTTGGCAATTTATTACCATAATTTGTTCCTTCATTAGATTTTCATGTTAACCCTTTTGAGAGAGAAATCATGAAGTTTTTTGATTTGAATAAAAAATAAAAAAAATAAACATGTCAATAAATTCTTGTCGCTTGTGCAAAAGTACACACAACGTTGCATTACTTATGTTTTAGTCCATCAGAATGAAGATCTAAGCCGGAATCAGGCAGAGGTATGCAAAAAAAAACCAAGGATTAATGCCAGAAACTCAAATTTTGCTTTGAAATAAGCGTACATCAAACTGGCTGCATACTTTATATTATTTCTCTATGTTGATAAGCTATGTGAAAAAATTTTGGAATATACTGTTTAAAATCTGTCTAAATTTCCAAATGGTTTTAGAGTGTCAATATCATATCAATTAATATTATTATATTGTAGATGGTATTTTGGCACCAAATGTTTCTACTAATAAAGAAGCAATTAATTAATGCAATGACATTTTGGATAGTATTAATATAATGTATATTCTAAAAGTGCATAAATCGTGAAAAATTCACATACAGAATAGTTACTGGAGCGAAGAGTTTGAAAACATACAAAATAATTTTAGTATGTACAGTGCAAGGCGAATCTATACAAGGTGGTTTATCGGATCCGATGATTTCACGACGACTTTGTACCTTTTGTCTAAATGATGTGTTTGCTGCAATTTTGTTTTGTATCGATTGTCAGTGTGCGTATAATTTGTTAGTTTAATTTTTTTTTGTTCTGTTAACACCACCTTGTATAAATTCGCCTTGGTACAGTGTACATTGCACACAAAAGTCGATGCATCGAAAAAAAATACATCGATATATCGATGTATATTGGAAGGTCCAAAACATCGGATTTTTCGATACATCGAATAGCAAACATCGATGTTTCCGATGCATCGATGTTTTTTTTTTGCATGCCTACTGCTGGTACATATTTACCACAGCAGTGGTTGGGGCATTTTGTTCTGCAACAATAGCCTGCAATGATGGCATGTCCTATAATGTCGACGAACAAAGATATAAAATTGAAAATTACTAACCTTATTCCCGGCTGATTTGGAAGACCACCTTTGGTCACGACCAGAACGCATTTACCAAGAGGAAAAACCGCAGGGATTGCAGTAGTTCTTGCAATCACCGTTGATGATGCTGTGCTTGTAATTAATAGTCTGAAAAGACAGAAAATTGCATTAATCAAATGTTAAATACATCAAATAAATAAATTTCAATAACTTTTTTACCATTTCACAAACCGAATTACCAAGAAATAGAAACTCACCGCGATGCGATACAGAAATAAAAACCAACAGGGCTTAATTTTCTTGGTAAACAACACAAGCGCTTAGAGTAATCTGATCCACAATATTGGGCCTTATGCATAAAAAGTGAGCTTAAGCTCAGACTCAATTTTTGCACTGAAGGGGTGAGCTCAAGCCCAAGAATTTGTACTGAAAATAGAGTCGGAGCTTAAGCTCACTTTTTATGCATGAGGCCCATTATTTTGGAAAAATAAGAGTTGAAAAGAGTTTCCAAACATTATTATCGCATTATCTAATTAGCGCACATGATTGTGTTTATTTTTAGTAGAATATAATTGTATTATCTCAGACTTTTTTTCAATGTTTTCTAACATTCATTCTTTTGGCATGCAAAAGCAACCATGCGTTCAATTTCTTGTGGGGAAATCTGGTCCCCATAAAGGACTTTCACCACGAAACAGCTACAAAAACAAAAACCTTTTCTACTGGTAGACTGTGCACTGAAGTCCAATATAATAATAATAATAGATTGGCCGTGTGTCGTGCGCCTTGATGTTGTCACACAAAGCGGACAGACCTACAGTTTTACGCCGACTCCAAACGGCGACTGTATTTTTATGAGAAGCTGTTTTTCGTGCCAGAAATACACTCGGAGGTTTGCCATTGCCTGACGAGGGACGACCGCTGTTAAGAAAAAACCTTTTTTTCTATATTTTTTGCGATGTTGCTTTGACCAGGGCTTGAACCCAGGTGCTGATGAGTGAAAGTGCGCACTGCTTACCACTACACCACAGCGGCCGATATACGTAGACTTATTTCAGACGAAATACCATAAATGTCTTACAATTTTATTTGTAGGCCTTCATTCTGAATTGTCTTTATTTTGTTTAGTCGCCTTAAACAAGGACCGCGATGGTTATGGTGGTAGATTAAACGGTGGTAATTTGACTTTGATGCCTTCTGTCCCCGAATAACTTCACTTGATGATTTTTAGCAATAACTCGACTCCAGCGCCACCTTGCGGATCTTTCTTGCAATAGTATTGCCCCTATCGTTACCAATATTTATCTCGATTATGAGGCAAATCGGATCAAAAATACGATTTTTAGTAATAATTCGACTCCAGAGCCAGTGTCGAGCAATTGTTTTCGCTGCAATATTTTCCTTCACGTTACCAATACCTGTTTTGAATATTATGCAGATCAGATCGTAAATACAATTTTTAATAATAACTCGACTCCAGCGCCACCTAGCGTTTTAAGTTGTGAACCTAAACTATACAGGAAACCAATGGAACACGTAAAAAATTTCATTACAATCAATTCGTTCGTTTAGGAGGAGCTCACTCACAAACACACGTACCCATAAATGATATACATATGTAGTTACAGATAGGTAGCATGTTCCGAAGGTGTAACTCCCCCTTTTCCAATAGCCTCCACTTTTCTCCATGAGTGTGGGATTGATACCATACCGGAGATGCACGATCCCTTGATATAATGCAATTAGTATCAGCCTATTACCAAAAGTTGTCCAAAATTTCAAAAAAAAAAATCGGTACAGCCGTATATAATTAGTATTGATAGACTAAGTCGGGTATTCGTGCATGAAAAGGAAAATTGCCCGCTGATTGGCTGTCTCCATTGTTTCTGCTTGTCGCAAAAAAAACTTTCCTAGTGACGAATTAGTCCTTTGATATGGTGGTTGC
This sequence comes from Rhagoletis pomonella, assembly GCF_013731165.1. Classification (NCBI taxonomy): domain Eukaryota; kingdom Metazoa; phylum Arthropoda; class Insecta; order Diptera; family Tephritidae; genus Rhagoletis; species Rhagoletis pomonella. Next base: position 11,910 of record NW_023462263.1, read on the forward strand.
TGAAAGCTATTTACATTCGACATTTCATAAAACTTGGATATGCCGTTTGCTAAATCAACTTTTACAAATAAGGGAGTTCTCTAGATAACCAATACGTTATTTTTTAAACGAGTTAAGGCATATAGGTCGTTGAAACCTATGAAATTATAAAATCTCGTCTGCGCGCTAAGCATACGAAAGATATCAAGTTTACCTTAAAATGATTCCAGGTAAACAACGCGTGAACGTGTAACCTTCTTGTAGGTGCCACTGCGAGTTCTAATATTTCCAACTCAAATTTAGTAACCTTGCCTTGATAAAATACCACTCCTCATTACTGTAGCAAATGCCTCAATAGAGCTTTAGATAATAAGGCCGAACCCGGCTCTCCCTTTTCCATTAAATGAAATTTTTATGTCAGTACGGCACTTATAAAATAAACCTCCATAACAAATTTAAAATACTTCCAGAGATTTTCTATCCTTCCAGAGATATGTATTAAGAAGTTTTTAGTTTGTATGGAAGGGGGCATGCCTCCTTTTTTAATACCTCACAATTTTTCCATGATCAATTGATACATTTTGTATATACAACTCCATACCAAGTTCCAGTATTCTTCCACAAACACTTTTAGGGATATGTTGCAAGAAAAAGTCAATTTGTACAGGAAGTGCCACGCCCCTTTTTCTTATAACCCTAATCTTCTTCCATGAATTTAGAATTGATTTTATATACCCCAGTACCAAGTCCCAGCATTCTACCATGAACACCTCTAGAGATATACAGTATAAAACAGTAAATTTGTACGGGAAGTACCATGTCCTCTTTTCGCAATATTATTAACGCAAATTTTTCTCCATGAGCATGGAATTAATTTTTTATATACACATCTCGGTGCCAAGTTCCAGTTCTTTGCAATAAACACCTCCACAGATATGCAGCATAGAAAAATCAATTTGCATGGGAGTTGCCACACCACCTTTTCCAATAACTCACATTTTTTTCCGTGAGTATGGTATTTGTTTCACATACATTATATATGTATTTCCATACCAAGCTTGAGTACTTTACCCAAACATTTGAAGAGATATGCAATATGAAACATTCAGTCAGTATGGGAGGTGCTACGCCTCTTTCCCAAAAACGTCCATTTTTCTTCGTGAATATGAATATGACTTCACACAGTGTTGCCAAAATGTTAATCTGATTAACGATTAAAAATTAGCGATTAAAATGTTAATCGCGTTTGACGATTAAAATTAATTAGTCGTAGTCGTAAAATTTTTTTAATCGTTCATAGCTGGCTGCGATTAGGATTAATTAATTTTAACCATTAATCGTTAATCCAATTAAAAATAAAATCTGATTAAGTTGTCTAGTTTGTCCGAATTTGAAACCAAACACCAGTTATAGTAATTATTTTGTGTTTTACGCTTATAAAAAGCACATAATATAAAAAAATTATAATTATTGTTATTAGTAATACACACACTGGGAACTTTTACAAACCTTGTTTGTAAATCGTTTGTTGGTATAGATCTTAATGAAAATGCACACCAAATTGCTCAGAGTGATGAGGAAACCCGACTTAGCCATACCGGATTAACTTGTTTTGTGTGCACAGGGAAATTCCAGCATAACTTAATTAATCACCAAACCTACTTGATCAAATTAAGAGTTAATGATTAAAAATTAATTTTTTAATCGCGGTCATGATTAACTGTTTAGTCAGATTAAAATTAATCATGATTAACTGTAATCAGATTGAATTTAATCGAATTAACCAACTGATTAAAACAGCAATCGATTAATGCCATTATTGATGTCACATAGATATCACTATACCAAGTTTCAGTTCTCTCCCACAAATACTTCCAGATATATGTATGTAATATGAAAATTCCAATTTGTATGGGAGAGGCCTTGAGTTATCGGACTTACTTTCAGTCTAAGACCATCCTGGCGAAGTCCGTAGTAATTTGACCAAATTTCGTTCTGAACGGGAAACCGGTTAAGGAAGTAGCCTATTTTTCAATCCAGGTCATAAACCATCTGTGGGCAAAATTTCATGTTCAACCAGGTGGAAATTCTTAAAAAAGTGGCCTATTTTCCAATCTAGGTCATAAGCTACCTGTGTGCAAACTTTCATGCAAATCAGTTCAGTCAGTTCCGCGTATTAATTTAATTGAACTTTTCTAACAGGTGGAAACTCTTAAAAAGGTAGCCTATTTTCAAACATAGATCATCAGCTATCTCTGTGCGAAATTTCATGCAAATCTGTTCAGTCGTTTCCGCGTATTAATTTAATTATACTTTTTAGCAGGTGGTAACTCTTAAAAAAAGTAGCCTATTTTTCAACCTAGCTGATAAGCTATCTGTGTGGAAATTTTCATGCAAATCCGTTCAGTTGTTTCCGCGTATTAATTCAATTAAACTTTTTTAACAGGTGGCAACTCTTCCAAAAAATTCCCCTATTTTCCACTGTAGCTCATACGCTATCTGCTTGCAAAATTTCATGCAAATCCATTTAGTCGTTTCCGCGGATTAATTTAATTAAACATTTTTAACAGGTTGAAACTCTTAAGAAAAGTAGCCTATTTTCCAACCTAAGTCATAAGCTATCTGTGTGCAAATTTTCATGCAAATCCATTCAGTCGTTCCCGCATATTAAATAAATCAAATTTTTTTAACAGGTGGCAACTCTTATAACCTATTAACCAATCTGGCCGATAGGCTATCTGCGTACAAAATTTCATGCAAATCCGTTCAGTCGTTTCCGCGTGATGATATCCCAAACATCCAAACATACAAACTTTCACATTTATAATATTAGTAAGAAGTAAGATTAGTAAGATCATGCTTTGTCGTCAAAGTATCCGGAAGTTAACAAGTTCTTTAATGTTGGTATTTTTACCGGAGGTATCTCGTTATTATTTTTTTTTTTTATTATGCAAAACTTTCGATATATGTGTCAATGGTTAGCTCCTAAACTATGAATCCGGTAGGAAAACATTGTTTACATAGAAGATATCAAAACTAATGAGCTTCGCTACTTTAAACAGAAATTTGAGATTGGCCAGCTATATAAAAAAATGAAATTTTTGTATGGGGCCTTCCAAAGGAGAGGATATAGGGATATGTTCCCAGGAAAATATTGTTGGGGAAGGAATAATAATGGGGGTATTTTTGGTACATTTGATCCCTTTAGAAGCAACTCTTGGGTAGGTATGACCCTATTTTCGTATTTCATTACAGACTCTGCTAGATATATTGTGGAGTTTAACATAGTTGCAAGGTCTGGCTTAAATAGTATCTAAAAGAATATATCATGAAGAGCTTCACAAAAAAATTTTAAGAAAAATACATGACAATACAGTTTTTAGATTGTCCGAAATTTCGACTTCTTTGACGAAAAAACGGCTTATTTTGACACATTACTCTAGCTACGTCCCTCATCATATATTAATTGTTTTTATTACATAAAAAAGAGCATCGTTTTCTATGCCAAATACATGTTCTCCAGCGTCTTGGTACACTACTGTGATGAACAACATACCACATTTTAAAAATGTTTATTTGATTTTTGTACTTTTCCAAAAACAAAGTTTCAAAACTTCAAATTTGACCTAACAAAAAAATTATAAAGTGAGCTTTCAAACACCAAAGGATAGTTTTTTCTATGTAATTAGACATTTATTAACAATTTGAAATTATCAGAACATCAAAATTCCATTTTGATTTTTTTCCGGCTAAACTCGTCATATGGCCCATTGTGTGTCGCCCCGCCAGAAGAAGTTAAGTAGTGCGCCTACATATATGCAGGATTTACATACGCTACAGCGGAAATAAACGACACGCCATTTCTTTAAATGAAATTAACTGCTGCTATATGTATGTATGTTTATATTAAACGTGAGCAAACAACATTTTGCTTGCATAGTCTTCTGTTCTCTTTTCACTGCAAGTTGAATTATTTTAATATCTATTGCAAAATTTTATGCAGACAAGGCAAAAAAGTAGAAAATAAATAAAATAAAAAAACTTTTTATTCAATTGTATGTTAAAACTACGTTATTTCACTTTCTTTCCATAAAATACAAAAACACATTATAACCGAAAATATTAAATGGAAACATAAAAACATATACATTATGGAATTAAAAATGACAAGAAAACCCACAGATTGAGTTTGAGGACAAACAATTTAACTCACACTATTTTAACATTAATACATACGAATTATTGAACACTAACTACTAATGATCTATACCATCTTTTGTGGTAGCTTTGTCAATGCTAAAAGTTGGTTTATAATCATAAAAAATGTATGCGGCCGCAATGTTGTCTGTATCTTCCTTTCTGTTCATAGTCTTTTCTCTCCTTTGCATTATTCTGAGGCTCTCCAATGTATATCGGGTTGACTCTCTTTTTTCTTTGTGAATAACTTTCGCGTTTGCTGTGTGTCCACTTGTTGAAATATATTGTGCTAATGCTGTACTGCTTTTTAGCCGACTTCCAAAAAAGGAGGAGGTTATCAGTTCGTCGGAATATTATTTTTTTTTTTATGTATGTTACCGCATAACTTTGGACCACGTCAACCGATTTCGATAATTCTTTTTGCATCGGAAAGCAAACCGGCATTTAAATATCTGCATACATACATATACATACATACCTAACCAATTATGCATGTACGCCGAATTCGCCGACAAGCTTTTTTAAAAACGAAGTATATTAGTACAAATTGTTAGTAATTTTCATTAGAGTTTGAATAACTCCTTTCACTAAATGGCTTTTAGTAACTTTAACGAGACCTTAACTTATTTTATTTTATTAATTTTAGTGCAGTTTTGACAACATTTTCTTGCTAAAAAATCTTTTGTTACACTACTTCATTTTATTCCTTTGATTGTACAGGTTAAATAAAAGATTGATTTTAAAAAATATTTTTTTTACATTATTTTTTCATAATTCGTTGATTTATTAGTTCTCGTATTAATTTAGCAGGATAATTATTGCATATTAAGATTTTGTTTACTTTCTCTATGTTAGCGTCATGGAATCGTGTGTGGCTTATCGTCAATATTTTGTGGAAGAGGTTTTTTGATGTGTTAATCTTATATTTAGTTGGTGGCAATTAATAATAATTTATTAAGCGTCCAGAAGAAGTTGGTTTAGAGTACCAGTCAAATAAAGGGATTTTTGAATTTTTCTCTATTTCCATCGTAAATTGGAGTTTGTTGTGATACTTGTTTAGAATCCCTAGAATAATATTCTCGTCATTGGGTTTAACTATAGCGAAGATGTCGTCCACATATTTGGCTATAAATTTGATGTCAATATTGAATTTTTCCTTGAGCTCCGAGATGACATTGTCCAGTAGGTTGTCCATAATTATGTCAGCTATTGCTGGGGAAATAGGATTACCCATAGGCATTCCAAACGTTTGCGAATATAGTTTTTTGTTGAATATGAAATAGTTATTGTCATTTACGCAAAAACTTAACATTTCTTGGAACTTATTTTTCGGAATATTAGTTTTATGGTGAATTTGGTCCCATTTATTTAGGGTGGCCAGATGCGCTGATTTAATCAGTACGTGTGCTGATTTTTTTCTATTGTACTGATTTTTAAGAGCCCGAAATAAGTACGCAAAATCTACTGATTTTTTGAGTTTGTACGATTTTGTACTCATTTTTACATTTAATACTTTTGTAAATTGGTGTAATTGACATTTACTTGAGGTTTACATGTTCAAACAATGGTTTTTCACAACTCATACGTGTGAGCAGATTGAAAGCATTAATTAAATTTAACCCATTATTAAAAAGGTGTCAGCTTGCAACTGTTTCGTTTCCTAGGATTTCGCAAAATAACAAACTGTTTGGATTCAACCCAACCCAACTTCACGATTTGCAGGTTTTACAGGATTTACAGGAAAAGCTGGTTTCGCCATTAATAAATCTAATAAAAGGTGGTGTGAGTTAATCATATGTGACCTGGTCTACGAAAAGGGAGCTTACGTGCGAAAAAAGTTTTCTGTGAAAAAGCTGTTAAAAGTGAAAATCATCTCATCTTCCATCCGAATCAACCAAAAAGTGAAAATTGATTTTTTTGACACCTAAGCCCCCTTTCCGTAGACCAGGTCACATATATTAAGTACACTGAGAAGATGACAATAAGAGATAATTTTTCGATTATAATAAACATCCACTGAGAAATCGGCTGTCAGTATTTCAAACTTAAGACGACACTGCTACGGTGCAATGTAAGTTCTAAAAATTTGGAAAAGGTGCAAACTACCGACTCTTGGATATGATATATGTAGCTTTACTTTGATTTTTGATGTTCGACCACCTGTAATTTTACTTGCACATACACATTTAACACTATTAAATTTCATTCGTACTCGAAAATTCGATTAGCGATAATTCGGTAATATACCTTTTAGTCAACATTTTAATATAAATGTTGTATTTAATAAGCACACCAACTAAATGTGTTTTAAATTTGTAGCTTAAAATATGCAGATTCTGACTCGAGCTCGTCTTCTACGGAAACGGAATGGGCTACAAATTTTTTTTTTCTCAATTCTTATAAATTTTCTAGAAAGTTTGAGACTTCAACTCACATGTCTTTTGTTATAGAATTTACTATATGTTTATAAAAAATTTAAATTAAGTAAGGAAAGAAAAAATTTTCAAAACCTGTCAATACATTTTACTACTATTTTCCTGAGCACAGCTGTACATACATACGTAATACCATTGATTTGTTTTAAAGTAATGAATTTTGGTATTGATAATACTATACGTATTTAAAAGTCTATTAGTTATTTTTTGTAAATTAGTGCGCTGTTATTTGGTTGTTATATTAATAATAATAAAAAATACGCTTAAAATGAGCTTTTTATGGCTTTGTACTGATTTTTGATCCCAACTTTACTGATTATGTCCCTATAATATCTGGCCACCCTACATTTATTCATTAGGATTTTTGAGGTTAACATTGTTGGTAAATTTGTGAACAAGGAGACGACATCGAATGACACTAATACATCTTCATCACACACACATATATTGGCTAGCTTATCTTTTAGGTTGAAGGCATTCTTCACGTTGTATTTTTCCGAAATTAATATTTTCAAAACATCTCCGATATATTCTGACATTTTATAACAGTGGACCATAAAAGAAGAAACAATAGGAAAAAGAGGAACATCTAGCGTAAGAATTTTTGGCAATCCATAAAATCTTGGCGCTGTGGCTGCCGTGCATGTGAGTTTTGTTTTTTTCTAAAGTTGATGTGTTTGCCTTTGTAAAGTTCGTCCACTATTTTATTGTTTTGTCTTTGGAGAGTGTTTGTGGGGTCACTTCTTACTGATTTGTACGTGTTTTTTGTCTTCTATTAATTTATTCATTTTCTCCAGGTACTCTGTTTTACATAGCTATTGTTTTGTTTTTTTTTTTGTCGGCATCAGTTATAACAACATTGTTTTTGTGTAGCTTGACGAACGCCTTTGCTTTGTGAAAAGCTGCTAAAATAAATTTCTCCGGTGCATTATGCTTTATATTGCGTTTGAATAGTAGGATTCTACTGCTCACTTTATTTCTGGCTATTTCTTTTTCTTTTTCATTCTCCACTTTATGTGTTCGATTAGGCCCATAGCTCGATTTTGGAAGCTAACTTCGAAAATCGGAGAAATTACTTTTTTAATTATGACTCAATCTCCTAAACAAAATTTGTTTGGTCCAATACCCAGCCGAGTGCTGTACAGTGTAATTTTTAGGAAAACTTTAAGAAAATACTGATAGTTTTTTTCTTGCTTCGTTCTGTTTCATGAGTTTTTGGTAATCTGTGCTTGGCCCCTGATCTCTATATTAAAAATAAAGCAGTGCGATTAACTGGGTTGTGCGTGTTTGAAAAATTATCTTTTTATCATTAACCTAGAAATACCCCTTTTGGAACGAGTACCAGTTTTAAAACGATAATATACATTTTTGTAAAAAAAAAGAATTAAGCCGCTCTGTGAACACACGCGAGTGCGATTTTCCTGCAACATCGTGAGCACTTACAAAATTGGGCAATTATTAACCGTACCTGCGTCCGCATAATTGCGCAATGATTGATCACTTTCGTTATTCTTCTGAAAAATGATAATGATACAAATATCATTTTAATAATAACACACTGGTGAAAAATGCCTATCAGTTCTTCGAATTCACTGAATTTTCAAAATTTTCAAATTACTTAATTTTC
>NW_023462264.1:0-20142 GCF_013731165.1 Rhagoletis pomonella
AGATTAATCTAGTAAAACGTAAGTTTACTAGTAGTTATATTTAAAGATTATTTCTATATTTTAAACTTCTTCTTGCTGGTATTTTCCCTCTTCGTTGTAAAAGCTTCCTTCTTGAAACATGGTCACCTTATCAGCTGACAGCATTCGAACCGTCGATACCGCTCTTTGTGTTTCAGTAAGCGAATTAGCCGGGCGAAAGTTGGTCGTCGGCATCGCTCTGCTGGGCGAAATTTGCCGTTCGCCGAGTATTGTGTTTCAAGCAATAGACTCATGAAAATGTGTACTTATGTATGTGACCAGAACATCGAGCTGAGCCGACTTATGCATATGGCAACCGAACTTCAGTTGGGTGGCCACCGGCTGAAATGGTTTTACAGATGGCAACTGCAAGCTAGCAACTGAGTTGCTATATTGGCAACTGCATTTTTTGTGGTCGCTGCGGTAATAATCGAAGATTGTATACCTACATACAAGGTAAGCTTCAAAGTTTGGCGGGCTCGAACCCCCCCTGCCCCTACGTAGCGACGCCCATGAATCTAATGCATATTTAGGGGTTCACAATTCATGTTAGACGTCGTAATGTCTTAAAGGCTTAAATTTGTTCAATATAAAGTAACGGTTAAAAGCGATTTGAATGAATCGTTGGGTATAATAAGAGCCAATAATATATTTCCTACTAGTTTAAAACCATTTTGGTTACGTTAAAAATACCTACCTACCTTCAACCTACATTAAGTTTTGTTTCGTGTATATTTCGTTTGCAAGCAATTTGATTTTGAAGTTAAACTCACACACACATTTCTTTTCCAATATAATTACGAAAGTAAGAAAAAATCCAATTTTTAATCTAGTTGGTGCAACGTGCATGAGTATGTACATGCCTATGTAGATATGACACATGCACACGGCATGAAAACGAACTTGTTTCATTTCCATACCAATTTTCCGCCTATAAGTTTATAATTTCAAACGTTTCGTTTTTATAGGAAGATAACACATGATAAAAGGTATGCTCTTATAAAATTTCAAGTCAACAGCTCTTATGGTCTTGGTTGTATAAGGTTTTGAGTTTTATGTTTGGCGAAATAAAATAAAAATCAGGTGGCAATCGTTATTCTTGAGCGGAAAATATAAAAATCGCAAGATAATCATTTCACCTGAGCGAAAAAAATAAAAATCAAAAGTAATCATTATGTTCAAGTGAAAATATAAATCTCAGAAGCTGAGTATTATTCTTGAGCGAAAAAAATAAAAATCGCAACATAATCAGTATTCTCGATCAAAACCATAGAAATCAAGAAGTTATCATTATTATTGAGCAAAAAATATAAATTATATAATAATAATTACATTCGAGAAAAAAAAGTAAAAATCAATAAATAATTATTATTTGTGATTAAAAAAAATAAAAATCGGATAATAATAATTAAATGTTGATTAATATTTTTTAACTTATAATGATTACCATCCCTGGTCTAGACCCAATATCGCGGGCGTATGTTCATCAACTACTAAAAAAGTGTGGCGAAAGCTGATTTTTCCCAGCACAAATTGCAATTCGACCTTGCCATTAGAAAAAACTCTACATCACCTGCTGCACGAAGTCGGCAAATATTGCCTGAACTTCGCTCTCCTGCGATGGTACAAGTGAGACGGCTACACCAGTGTCGACAATAAAAGAAGTTTGCAAACTATTTATCGAGGCGTGAACAGCGAGACCATCATTAATTATTTATATGCAATGTGTCTATGCAGGTTTTTTTTTTTGCATTAGTGTAGTCGAGCCGTTCTTCTGTGTATCAGCTGACGGAGGTATTTTTTTTTATTGATAATTTTAGGTGGAGTTCGCTTCGTCGACTTTCGCTCCTCATAGTCGACGAGTTTGCGTTTCCCGGCCGATCGCTGAATTTTCGTAAATAATTGCGAGGACCTTGATTGACAGCGAATATTGGTCGAGTTCTGCTGGATTCCGATCGGGATCGCTCTTGCGCTGCTACCAGAGCAGCTTTAATAGTCTGTGGTTGCCCAGAAACCACTAAGCGCATTACATCTGGATCACGAAGTCCATCTATGAATTAGATTTTGAGGGCTTCAGTGGTAGTAGTTCTAAAGCAGTTGAAAACTCCGTTAATCCTTCTGTAGGTCCCTGAATACGCCGCTTAAATTCTTGGTAGCTAACCTGTGCCGACACCGTGAATTTGTCCGTTAAAAGTTTATTAAGCTGCTCCCACGATGGAGGCGGTGTGGAGGTGTAGTTATTAGCCTAAATGTTTCTCCTCGTAAATTCGTGATAACCGGCATAACCTTTTCAGCTGAACTCCAACCATAAAAATTCGCTGTGTGCTCAACTAAACACGAGTATTCGACCCACGACGTTTTTCCATCGTAAGGGGTTATGTCCAGCGTTGCCGCTTTGGTAATTTTTAACCAAAATTGGTAATTTTTTTCTTTATTTATCAAGTTTGGTAATTTGGTAATTTATTTTTCAATTTGTTAACTTTTTCAATTCGGTTTTACATGTCAAATAGGTCAATATTGGTTCTGATTCCACATTAGTAAGTAGACCGTAAGCGTTCCCTTTAATAGAAATACCAGGTAATTCTGAAAGTTTGGCAAAGCGAAAGCTGTTCCAGCATTCCTTGGCTACTAGAATGGTGTGTTCTTTAACAAACTGCTTGAAAGTGGCTATTGCTAAGTATATCCACCGTGTCCTTTCCTGGAAGGTTTTGCGTTGCCCTACCTTTCCCTGTCAGTTCGTCAGCTTTTCAATTACAATACGTATGTTCTCGTTCAAAAAGCTACGGCATTCAGCGGGGCTTCACTCTGTCTATATGTGAGTCGAAAGCTTTCCTTCAAGCGTTGAATTTTTTATATATTTTCTTGTCACTTGTTTACATACAGTGGTCGAAAAAATTATAGCCGCACCATATTTTGACAAGTTTTAACATATAATTTTTTTTAGTAACTTAATTTTGGTTATTTTTTATAAACATATTTTTTTTTCTTTAACAGAGCTCTAACAAATTCAAACTTTGTTCAATATTTAAAAAAATTCAACAAACTTTCGTAAAAAATTTAGGTTAATGTGGCGCTGATTGCCTGAAAAGCTTGGTATCTTCGGATATACATATGTATCGAGCCCTAACTGCCAAAATAACGTAGGCTAAATTTTTTTCAAAATTAAAAGAAATGTCGGTTACGTTATTATGGCGGTTAGGGCTCGATATGTATGTTTGTACAGTTCTGCACATAAAATAAGTTTGGTAATTTTTTGTTGAATTTGGTAACTTTTTCCGAGGATTTTGGTAAAAAATAAAAAAAATTTGTGGCAACACTGGTTATGTCAAAAAGCACGACAAGAAAGATGTGAATCATGATTTGCTTGCGATGAAATATTGCGTTCATTTAGCATGTGCTGTTGTTGTTCAGTCGGAGTGGGTCTGAAGGTATGCGTGTAGAGCACATACCGGAGTCCGAAACCATGGCAGCTGCTATGGGAGTCGTAACCACTGAAGTCAAGCGTAAATCAGCACAATTGGTTGATGATGTAAATAATGCTGGCGCTGATTGCCCATAATTTTGCATAGGCACTACTGAAGAGGAAGATTGTTCCAAAATCGATGTAATTGCAACAGAAAAGCTAATGACAGTAGACTGTAGCGTTAAAAATTTCAATTCGAAGCCTTTGGTAAGCGATTTGAACTCACTCCTCAACTCTCGTAATTCGCGTTGCTGTTCAGACTGCTGTGTTTGCAGAACTGTAGTTAACTGGGTGCTCAGCGATTCGGTGAACTCGGAGAACTGCTTCTGCAACTCCTTTTGAATTTGCTGTTGGAGTTGGTTAAACTCCTTTGACTTATTTGGCATGGCGAGACTAGAACTCTAGTCTGTTCGAATCAGTGTTGCCATTTTAGCCTTTTTCCGGCTAGGTTTAGAAGGATTGTTGAAAACTTAAAAAGCGACCGGCTTGTTCAATATAAATTAGTGGATATTTTTTCTCGAAATATTGTTTCTCTAATTTCCTTAGTGTTGATTTCTGAAAATGCTGCACTCCGAATAAGCAAAAGTGCAATACTTTCTATTAATATAGCCATTTTGCAGGACGAAAAGTAACCTAGTGCAAATGTTACAACATAAAAAGGCAAATTTTTTTAATAGAAAAAACGCTATAAGTTTGTAACTGATCTATTTTTTATATTTATGTAAGTAATACAAAACTGACTTCTGATTAGCGCTTTGATTAATCAAGTATAACGACAGTTTCCTTTGTTAACTAAAAGTAATTTAATTAATTTATTAGTCTTTCAACTTTATTCAAATAAACATGTTAATTTTAGCTGAAACATTCTAGCCATTTTTAGCCATTATTTGTGGCTAATTTAGCCGGTCGGCCCAAAAAGTTCTGACAATACTGATTCGAATAGGTGATATTTTATCACCCCACATCTGACACCAGTGTAGCGAAAATTCTACACTGGTTTGGTTCCCGAGAGTAATTTGTTTTTGGCGAGCCTAATTAAAATAGAAGGCGGTGTGGCTGACTGCTAAACTGCAACTTAACTCATTTTATTTGCGAACATTGCTTATAAAGAAAACATAAAACAAATAATATCCCGCTACTTCCCCACAAAGTTCTACTGTTGCTTAATCGTACGACAAAACCGTTGTGAGCCTTCCTGTCTCTCAGCAGCTGTTATTGTTGAGATTGAAATACATGGGCGTGTCAACAACATTTTCAAGTAGGGTATTAGTAGGGTGATCAAACTTTCATAACAGTGTGAACGTTATTAACTAACACTTCTGATGATTACCACGATGCAAAAGTAGGAATGTAAAAAAACATCGATGTATCGAGCAACTTGCCTAACGTTGAAAATTGTCGTGACTTTGCGCAGCAGGATCTCATCGATGAAGTAGCAACCATACAAGGCGGAGTTACAGCGATGTTATCTGAATTAAATATGGCAGAAATAAATATTAAAAACTAGCTTGCCCGGCGCACTTCGTCCCGCCCAGAATTTTTATTTTTTTTTTAAACACCAGCTGGCCCGGCGAACTTCGTCCCGCCCAGAATTAAGATTTTTATTGAAACATTTGGTTTGAAGCTCTGCACACATATATTGGTAAATATGACCGTTCTTATGCACACCTCTGAGTTTTTGTATGTTTTCACGCCATATATCTATAATAAAATGGGTTTCATCCCTTTTATATACTTGCGTTTCTTTTGACTTTTTCCAGGGCGGAATATTTCAATGGATTTTTGATGAATGAGCAGCTGACATCTATCATTTTTGGGTATGTTCAGTGCAAAATGCCCATTCACAATGAGAATACCACAAAATTACAACCTTCGGAAAGTTGTATTATTTCTGCAAAAAATACTAGGTTGCTCACGTAGTATTTTGAAGAATATTATAATTTTTGGTGACAGACTTATGGTATTTTGGAAATGCTACGAAGAAATACCAGATGTCTGTCCCCGGTATAAGACTTAATAATTTCTAATTTTCTACCATATTATATATTTATATTTCAACGTAATATGATTAATTACTCAGGAATATATAAACTCCGATCAAACTTCACTACTGAATGCTTGACAAACAATATTTGAATCAAAAGATCAATAGTGAACGCGCTCGGAGCGAATTTTGGAACACGATAAAAAATATGCATGTTAAGGTTAAATAATTTCTCATAAGCTTATGTTTTAATATAATAAAATTAATTACTGAAGAACATATTAATTCCGATCAAACTATAGTTTTAATTGTTTGACAAACTATTTAAATCAAATGATCAACAGTGAACGTGCTCGGAGCGAATTTTGGACACTTCATAAAATATTTACAGAGGAAGTATATTATTTGGTAAAGATCAAAATGTATTTAACAAAGTGTGATTGAATTTGACATCGCTCTCAGAAGAACCATCCTATAAAGTCAAATTGAAAAAAATGTTTATGAATTTTGAATCGTTTGTTTATATTTTATGACATAAAAGTATCTTAAGAGAGCCGCACTGAGTTGTCAATAACACCTTGTATAATACAGCCATGATACAAATATTTAAAGTTAAAACTGCTTGCTCAATTCGTCGGCCATCATTTATTTTTTGAAGTTTGTCTATTTTATAAAATTGAAATTTTGAGAGCAACTCAAATGTCAAATAAAAGTTAAACAAAAAAAAATATATGAAAATATTGAAATTTTCTTTTATTTGAGACTGAACATGAGAATGTATTTGTGAGATTGGAAATTTGAAAACATTTTTGTTATGTTAGCAAACTTCAAAAATGTTCAGGCTGCCTCTCAGCGGTTTTACCTTAAAATTTTTGTATCATGGATACACCTTGGTCGAGGTATCACGAACAAGTTTTCCTTTATTTATTTGTACTTAAAATCTTTAAATATGTATCTTGATTTTTTTTTCCTGTAGAATAGGTATTCATTTTTTTGAGGATTTTAACAAAATGGAGGACAGTCGGGTCTACGTAACCAGAACGACGTGAATGCGCATTGAAGTCGGTTGTATTTTTTGCTTAAAACTACTTCTTATTATTGAGATACGGTTTCGCTACTATTTACAGATTTCGCGACATACTTGTTCCCATTTCTGTTATTTATTATTTTTCTTCTTAGTCATTTATATGATTAGGACTTACTGTGGGTGCTTTAAGATTCATATTGTAAATATGTATGTACATATAAAAAACAATTGCGATATTTTATTTTATTTTAAATTATGAATTTTATTCGTGCAACTTTTTATGTTTAATAATTTTGAGCATGATAAAAAAATAAGAAGGTAGAACCGCTGAGAGGAATTTTTCATATTCTTGACGTTTGCAAGCATTTTAATTTTAAAATTTTAGACACAAGCCGTTCAGAAGACGCATAACGATCACTGACTTTTTTAGAAACGGTTGCGCTCAACTGCTGCGTCTTCTGAACGGCTTGATGCATTAACTGTCAAATTCAACTCTCAAAGGTACACAGCAACATGTTGTCTCAAATGATCAGAAAAATATTACGAGCATCTAACACGCAACTGTTCAGTTGATCAGAAGTAAACAACAACGCGTTCAGAAGGTAAAATCGCAACAGTTACTGAGCTGTTGCGCCTTCTGAACGTGCCCATTCTCATTTTCAATCTCAAACAACAACAGTTTTGAACAATTCCTTTTGTTTACTCTCAATTTTATATGATTTTAAAATGTTGGCAAACTTCAAAAAAAATCATGGCCGACGAATTGAGAGAACGGTTTTACCTTACTATGTTTTTATCATGGTTTTGAGAACATTTTTTGGTTCTGTTGTATTCTTTTATTGCATGCATTAAACTTTTTTACTTTAAGTTATAATGTTGAAGATATGCCTTCTGCCTTTGTCAAGCACTTTAGCTAGGTTCGAGAAATTTAGCATATGCGCGTTAAAGTATAGAGTAGGTATACGGCTGTGTTGCCGCGATTCTCCAACATCTTGTCAAAGGAGAATACATATTGGTGGCAATCACGGAATCCAACGTAGTCCCATTTTTCATAAAATCTACGAAAAGGCGATCACTGAATAGGAACTGTTATAAACGTGTGTATTCAAAGCATACGCTGCGTTCGTAGCTACTCGAATTCAATATCACTTTCGTAGATTTCACGAAAAATTGGACTATGATGGATTCTGTGATAGCCTTGATTAGTTCGTGCGATTATGACTTATGGATCGATTATGGATGGCAACGGAATCTCGGTTGGGTTGCCGATGGACAGCGCCACTGAAATGAAAATGTATTTTATTATGAATAGCAATAATTATGTTTCATAAAGTTTAAGGTGATACAAATTAAAAAAAAGTTTAAAAAAGAAATAAAGTATCTCAATCAAAATTTCCCGGCAGCCACAAAAATGCAGTTGCCAATATAGCGCAACTCAGTTGCCAGATTTCAGTTGCTAGTTGCCATTTATAATACCATTTCAGCCACTGTCCAACCAACTGAAGTTCGGTTGTCCTCGACCCATAAAATCGGAATTGAATACGCATGCACGTTCTGCAGAACGATAAAGATTTTGTACATATATATTTAACGATTATCAAAGGCATGCCAGAAGATGTTTCATCATAGGTTTGCGGCCATCGTCTTCTTCGAGTAGGTTCTTCGATTCCAAAAACTTTACAACCTCTATATGCCAGCAACCCTTAGGGCCGGTTGTTCAATGTCTGATTAGCACAAATCGGAGGTAGAAGCTCCGGTTAGATACAACGACTGCTTTATCGATCACATGTTATACGCATGATGCCGAAATCGTCGATAATGATGTCTAACCAGCAAGTAGTGATAACCAGACATTGAACAACCGGCCCTTAGTGTTGTTGCCAATGACATGGCACTATTGCACTGTTAATAACAAAATTTAGCCGCAGTTGCACTCGCACGTGATATAATAGCTGGTGTCGGCAAGCTGTGGGAATGCCCAGGAGATGGCGTTTGTTCAGCTATCGCAATCATTGCACCGACGGCGGTGGGCAGTACTGCTGGTTAGGGATGCAAGTCAAAAAAAATACATCGATGTTTTTTTCGATTTTATGCATCGAAATATAGGATCGATACATATCGATGTATCGTATAAAGACATCGATATTTTCGATGCATCCAATGAAAATATCAACAGTTTCTTTCAATTAAAAATATACAACAAGAAAATGAAACAATCGTAACTTCGATCAGTGTTTATGTAATAACTCACAGTGAAATGTATTAATTGATTTAAACAGTAACAAATCCCAGTTTTTTCTGTTCTTTTTAGAAGGCTTCGAAATTTTCGGAAGGTATGGAAGTGGCGACATTTAAATATTTATAAGCATAATAAAATAATATAAAGTGTCCCAGCTAGCAATGCCATTATATTTCGGTACACTTATTTGGCAATTTATTACCATAATTTGTTCCTTCATTAGATTTTCATGTTAACCCTTTTGAGAGAGAAATCATGAAGTTTTTTGATTTGAATAAAAAATAAAAAAAATAAACATGTCAATAAATTCTTGTCGCTTGTGCAAAAGTACACACAACGTTGCATTACTTATGTTTTAGTCCATCAGAATGAAGATCTAAGCCGGAATCAGGCAGAGGTATGCAAAAAAAAACCAAGGATTAATGCCAGAAACTCAAATTTTGCTTTGAAATAAGCGTACATCAAACTGGCTGCATACTTTATATTATTTCTCTATGTTGATAAGCTATGTGAAAAAATTTTGGAATATGCTGTTTAAAATCTGTCTAAATTTCCAAATGGTTTTAGAGTGTCAATATCATATCAATTAATATTATTATATTGTAGATGGTATTTTGGCACCAAATGTTTCTACTAATAAAGAAGCAATTAATTAATGCAATGACATTTTGGATAGTATTAATATAATGTATATTCTAAAAGTGCATAAATCGTGAAAAATTCACATACAGAATAGTTACTGGAGCGAAGAGTTTGAAAACATACAAAATAATTTTAGTATGTACAGTGCAAGGCGAATCTATACAAGGTGGTTTATCGGATCCGATGATTTCACGACGACTTTGTACCTTTTGTCTAAATGATGTGTTTGCTGCAATTTTGTTTTGTATCGATTGTCAGTGTGCGTATAATTTGTTAGTTTAATTTTTTTTTGTTCTGTTAACACCACCTTGTATAAATTCGCCTTGGTACAGTGTACATTGCACACAAAAGTCGATGCATCGAAAAAAAATACATCGATATATCGATGTATATTGGAAGGTCCAAAACATCGGTTTTTTCGATACATCGAATAGCAAACATCGATGTTTCCGATGCATCGATGTTTTTTTTTGCATGCCTACTGCTGGTACATATTTACCACAGCAGTGGTTGGGGCATTTTGTTCTGCAACAATAGCCTGCAATGATGGCATGTCCTATAATGTCGACGAACAAAGATATAAAATTGAAAATTACTAACCTTATTCCCGGCTGATTTGGAAGACCACCTTTGGTCACGACCAGAACGCATTTACCAAGAGGAAAAACCGCAGGGATTGCAGTAGTTCTTGCAATCACCGTTGATGATGCTGTGCTTGTAATTAATAGTCTGAAAAGACAGAAAATTGCATTAATCAAATGTTAAATACATCAAATAAATAAATTTCAATAACTTTTTTACCATTTCACAAACCGAATTACCAAGAAATAGAAACTCACCGCGATGCGATACAGAAATAAAAACCAACAGGGCTTAATTTTCTTGGTAAACAACACAAGCGCTTAGAGTAATCTGATCCACAATATTGGGCCTTATGCATAAAAAGTGAGCTTAAGCTCAGACTCAATTTTTGCACTGAAGGGGTGAGCTCAAGCCCAAGAATTTGTACTGAAAATAGAGTCGGAGCTTAAGCTCACTTTTTATGCATGAGGCCCATTATTTTGGAAAAATAAGAGTTGAAAAGAGTTTCCAAACATTATTATCGCATTATCTAATTAGCGCACATGATTGTGTTTATTTTTAGTAGAATATAATTGTATTATCTCAGACTTTTTTTCAATGTTTTCTAACATTCATTCTTTTGGCATGCAAAAGCAACCATGCGTTCAATTTCTTGTGGGGAAATCTGGTCCCCATAAAGGACTTTCACCACGAAACAGCTACAAAAACAAAAACCTTTTCTACTGGTAGACTGTGCACTGAAGTCCAATATAATAATAATAATAGATTGGCCGTGTGTCGTGCGCCTTGATGTTGTCACACAAAGCGGACAGACCTACAGTTTTACGCCGACTCCAAACGGCGACTGTATTTTTATGAGAAGCTGTTTTTCGTGCCAGAAATACACTCGGAGGTTTGCCATTGCCTGACGAGGGACGACCGCTGTTAAGAAAAAACCTTTTTTTCTATATTTTTTGCGATGTTGCTTTGACCAGGGCTTGAACCCAGGTGCTGATGAGTGAAAGTGCGCACTGCTTACCACTACACCACAGCGGCCGATATACGTAGACTTATTTCAGACGAAATACCATAAATGTCTTACAATTTTATTTGTAGGCCTTCATTCTGAATTGTCTTTATTTTGTTTAGTCGCCTTAAACAAGGACCGCGATGGTTATGGTGGTAGATTAAACGGTGGTAATTTGACTTTGATGCCTTCTGTCCCCGAATAACTTCACTTGATGATTTTTAGCAATAACTCGACTCCAGCGCCACCTTGCGGATCTTTCTTGCAATAGTATTGCCCCTATCGTTACCAATATTTATCTCGATTATGAGGCAAATCGGATCAAAAATACGATTTTTAGTAATAATTCGACTCCAGAGCCAGTGTCGAGCAATTGTTTTCGCTGCAATATTTTCCTTCACGTTACCAATACCTGTTTTGAATATTATGCAGATCAGATCGTAAATACAATTTTTAATAATAACTCGACTCCAGCGCCACCTAGCGTTTTAAGTTGTGAACCTAAACTATACAGGAAACCAATGGAACACGTAAAAAATTTCATTACAATCAATTCGTTCGTTTAGGAGGAGCTCACTCACAAACACACGTACCCATAAATGATATACATATGTAGTTACAGATAGGTAGCATGTTCCGAAGGTGTAACTCCCCCTTTTCCAATAGCCTCCACTTTTCTCCATGAGTGTGGGATTGATACCATACCGGAGATGCACGATCCCTTGATATAATGCAATTAGTATCAGCCTATTACCAAAAGTTGTCCAAAATTTCAAAAAAAAAAATCGGTACAGCCGTATATAATTAGTATTGATAGACTAAGTCGGGTATTCGTGCATGAAAAGGAAAATTGCCCGCTGATTGGCTGTCTCCATTGTTTCTGCTTGTCGCAAAAAAAAACTTTCCTAGTGACGAATTAGTCCTTTGATATGGTGGTTGCTGAAAGCTATTTACATTCGACATTTCATAAAACTTGGATATGCCGTTTGCTAAATCAACTTTTACAAATAAGGGAGTTCTCTAGATAACCAATACGTGATTTTTTAAACGAGTTAAGGCATATAGGTCGTTGAAACCTATGAAATTATAAAATCTCGTCTGCGCGCTAAGCATACGAAAGATATCAAGTTTACCTTAAAATGATTCCAGGTAAACAACGCGTGAACGTGTAACCTTCTTGTAGGTGCCACTGCGAGTTCTAATATTTCCAACTCAAATTTAGTAACCTTGCCTTGATAAAATACCACTCCTCATTACTGTAGCAAATGCCTCAATAGAGCTTTAGATAATAAGGCCGAACCCGGCTCTCCCTTTTCCATTAAATGAAATTTTTATGTCAGTACGGCACTTATAAAATAAACCTCCATAACAAATTTAAAATACTTCCAGAGATTTTCTATCCTTCCAGAGATATGTATTAAGAAGTTTTTAGTTTGTATGGAAGGGGGCATGCCTCCTTTTTTAATACCTCACAATTTTTCCATGATCAATTGATACATTTTGTATATACAACTCCATACCAAGTTCCAGTATTCTTCCACAAACACTTTTAGGGATATGTTGCAAGAAAAAGTCAATTTGTACAGGAAGTGCCACGCCCCTTTTTCTTATAACCCTAATCTTCTTCCATGAATTTAGAATTGATTTTATATACCCCAGTACCAAGTCCCAGCATTCTACCATGAACACCTCTAGAGATATACAGTATAAAACAGTAAATTTGTACGGGAAGTACCATGTCCTCTTTTCGCAATATTATTAACGCAAATTTTTCTCCATGAGCATGGAATTAATTTTTTATATACACATCTCGGTGCCAAGTTCCAGTTCTTTGCAATAAACACCTCCACAGATATGCAGCATAGAAAAATCAATTTGCATGGGAGTTGCCACACCACCTTTTCCAATAACTCACATTTTTTTCCGTGAGTATGGTATTTGTTTCACATACATTATATATGTATTTCCATACCAAGCTTGAGTACTTTACCCAAACATTTGAAGAGATATGCAATATGAAACATTCAGTCAGTATGGGAGGTGCTACGCCTCTTTCCCAAAAACGTCCATTTTTCTTCGTGAATATGAATATGATTTCACACAGTGTTGCCAAAATGTTAATCTGATTAACGATTAAAAATTAGCGATTAAAATGTTAATCGCGTTTGACGATTAAAATTAATTAGTCGTAGTCGTAAAATTTTTTTAATCGTTCATAGCTGGCTGCGATTAGGATTAATTAATTTTAACCATTAATCGTTAATCCAATTAAAAATAAAATCTGATTAAGTTGTCTAGTTTGTCCGAATTTGAAACCAAACACCAGTTATAGTAATTATTTTGTGTTTTACGCTTATAAAAAGCACATAATATAAAAAAATTATAATTATTGTTATTAGTAATACACACACTGGGAACTTTTACAAACCTTGTTTGTAAATCGTTTGTTGGTATAGATCTTAATGAAAATGCACACCAAATTGCTCAGAGTGATGAGGAAACCCGACTTAGCCATACCGGATTAACTTGTTTTGTGTGCACAGGGAAATTCCAGCATAACTTAATTAATCACCAAACCTACTTGATCAAATTAAGAGTTAATGATTAAAAATTAATTTTTTAATCGCGGTCATGATTAACTGTTTAGTCAGATTAAAATTAATCATGATTAACTGTAATCAGATTGAATTTAATCGAATTAACCAACTGATTAAAACAGCAATCGATTAATGCCATTATTGATGTCACATAGATATCACTATACCAAGTTTCAGTTCTCTCCCACAAATACTTCCAGATATATGTATGTAATATGAAAATTCCAATTTGTATGGGAGAGGCCTTGAGTTATCGGACTTACTTTCAGTCTAAGACCATCCTGGCGAAGTCCGTAGTAATTTGACCAAATTTCGTTCTGAACGGGAAACCGGTTAAGGAAGTAGCCTATTTTTCAATCCAGGTCATAAACCATCTGTGGGCAAAATTTCATGTTCAACCAGGTGGAAATTCTTAAAAAAGTGGCCTATTTTCCAATCTAGGTCATAAGCTACCTGTGTGCAAACTTTCATGCAAATCAGTTCAGTCAGTTCCGCGTATTAATTTAATTGAACTTTTCTAACAGGTGGAAACTCTTAAAAAGGTAGCCTATTTTCAAACATAGATCATCAGCTATCTCTGTGCGAAATTTCATGCAAATCTGTTCAGTCGTTTCCGCGTATTAATTTAATTATACTTTTTAGCAGGTGGTAACTCTTAAAAAAAGTAGCCTATTTTTCAACCTAGCTGATAGGCTATCTGTGTGGAAATTTTCATGCAAATCCGTTCAGTTGTTTCCGCGTATTAATTCAATTAAACTTTTTTAACAGGTGGCAACTCTTCCAAAAAATTCCCCTATTTTCCACTGTAGCTCATACGCTATCTGCTTGCAAAATTTCATGCAAATCCATTTAGTCGTTTCCGCGGATTAATTTAATTAAACATTTTTAACAGGTTGAAACTCTTAAGAAAAGTAGCCTATTTTCCAACCTAAGTCATAAGCTATCTGTGTGCAAATTTTCATGCAAATCCATTCAGTCGTTCCCGCATATTAAATAAATCAAATTTTTTTAACAGGTGGCAACTCTTATAACCTATTAACCAATCTGGCCGATAGGCTATCTGCGTACAAAATTTCATGCAAATCCGTTCAGTCGTTTCCGCGTGATGATATCCCAAACATCCAAACATACAAACTTTCACATTTATAATATTAGTAAGAAGTAAGATTAGTAAGATCATGCTTTGTCGTCAAAGTATCCGGAAGTTAACAAGTTCTTTAATGTTGGTATTTTTACCGGAGGTATCTCGTTATTATTATTTTTTTTTTATTATGCAAAACTTTCGATATATGTGTCAATGGTTAGCTCCTAAACTATGAATCCGGTAGGAAAACATTGTTTACATAGAAGATATCAAAACTAATGAGCTTCGCTACTTTAAACAGAAATTTGAGATTGGCCAGCTATATAAAAAAATTAAATTTTTGTATGGGGCCTTCCAAAGGAGAGGATATAGGGATATGTTCCCAGGAAAATATTGTTGGGGAAGGAATAATAATGGGGGTATTTTTGGTACATTTGATCCCTTTAGAAGCAACTCTTGGGTAGGTATGACCCTATTTTCGTATTTCATTACAGACTCTGCTAGATATATTGTGGAGTTTAACATAGTTGCAAGGTCTGGCTTAAATAGTATCTAAAAGAATATATCATGAAGAGCTTCACAAAAAAAATTTTAAGAAAAATACATGACAATACAGTTTTTAGATTGTCCGAAATTTCGACTTCTTTGACGAAAAAACGGCTTATTTTGACACATTACTCTAGCTACGTCCCTCATCATATATTAATTGTTTTTATTACATAAAAAAGAGCATCGTTTTCTATGCCAAATACATGTTCTCCAGCGTCTTGGTACACTACTGTGATGAACAACATACCACATTTTAAAAATGTTTATTTGATTTTTGTACTTTTCCAAAAACAAAGTTTCAAAACTTCAAATTTGACCTAACAAAAAAATTATAAAGTGAGCTTTCAAACACCAAAGGATAGTTTTTTCTATGTAATTAGACATTTATTAACAATTTGAAATTATCAGAACATCAAAATTCCATTTTGATTTTTTTCCGGCTAAACTCGTCATATGGCCCATTGTGTGTCGCCCCGCCAGAAGAAGTTAAGTAGTGCGCCTACATATATGCAGGATTTACATACGCTACAGCGGAAATAAACGACACGCCATTTCTTTAAATGAAATTAACTGCTGCTATATGTATGTATGTTTATATTAAACGTGAGCAAACAACATTTTGCTTGCATAGTCTTCTGTTCTCTTTTCACTGCAAGTTGAATTATTTTAATATCTATTGCAAAATTTTATGCAGACAAGGCAAAAAAGTAGAAAATAAATAAAATAAAAAAACTTTTTATTCAATTGTATGTTAAAACTACGTTATTTCACTTTCTTTCCATAAAATACAAAAACACATTATAACCGAAAATATTAAATGGAAACATAAAAACATATACATTATGGAATTAAAAATGACAAGAAAACCCACAGATTGAGTTTGAGGACAAACAATTTAACTCACACTATTTTAACATTAATACATACGAATTATTGAACACTAACTACTAATGATCTATACCATCTTTTGTGGTAGCTTTGTCAATGCTAAAAGTTGGTTTATAATCATAAAAAATGTATGCGGCCGCAATGTTGTCTGTATCTTCCTTTCTGTTCATAGTCTTTTCTCTCCTTTGCATTATTCTGAGGCTCTCCAATGTATATCGGGTTGACTCTCTTTTTTCTTTGTGAATAACTTTCGCGTTTGCTGTGTGTCCACTTGTTGAAATATATTGTGCTAATGCTGTACTGCTTTTTAGCCGACTTCCAAAAAAGGAGGAGGTTATCAGTTCGTCGGAATATTATTTTTTTTTTTATGTATGTTACCGCATAACTTTGGACCACGTCAACCGATTTCGATAATTCTTTTTGCATCGGAAAGCAAACCGGCATTTAAATATCTGCATACATACATATACATACATACCTAACCAATTATGCATGTACGCCGAATTCGCCGACAAGCTTTTTTAAAAACGAAGTATATTAGTACAAATTGTTAGTAATTTTCATTAGAGTTTGAATAACTCCTTTCACTAAATGGCTTTTAGTAACTTTAACGAGACCTTAACTTATTTTATTTTATTAATTTTAGTGCAGTTTTGACAACATTTTCTTGCTAAAAAATCTTTTGTTACACTACTTCATTTTATTCCTTTGATTGTACAGGTTAAATAAAAGATTGATTTTAAAAAATATTTTTTTTACATTATTTTTTCATAATTCGTTGATTTATTAGTTCTCGTATTAATTTACCAGGATAATTATTGCATATTAAGATTTTGTTTACTTTCTCTATGTTAGCGTCATGGAATCGTGTGTGGCTTATCGTCAATATTTTGTGGAAGAGGTTTTTTTGATGTGTTAATCTTATATTTAGTTGGTGGCAATTAATAATAATTTATTAAGCGTCCAGAAGAAGTTGGTTTAGAGTACCAGTCAAATAAAGGGATTTTTGAATTTTTCTCTATTTCCATCGTAAATTGGAGTTTGTTGTGATACTTGTTTAGAATCCCTAGAATAATATTCTCGTCATTGGGTTTAACTATAGCGAAGATGTCGTCCACATATTTGGCTATAAATTTGATGTCAATATTGAATTTTTCCTTGAGCTCCGAGATGACATTGTCCAGTAGGTTGTCCATAATTATGTCAGCTATTGCTGGGGAAATAGGATTACCCATAGGCATTCCAAACGTTTGCGAATATAGTTTTTTGTTGAATATGAAATAGTTATTGTCATTTACGCAAAAACTTAACATTCCTTGGAACTTATTTTTCGGAATATTAGTTTTATGGTGAATTTGGTCCCATTTATTTAGGGTGGCCAGATGCGCTGATTTAATCAGTACGTGTGCTGATTTTTTTCTATTGTACTGATTTTTAAGAGCCCGAAATAAGTACGCAAAATCTACTGATTTTTTGAGTTTGTACGATTTTGTACTCATTTTTACATTTAATACTTTTGTAAATTGGTGTAATTGACATTTACTTGAGGTTTACATGTTCAAACAATGGTTTTTCACAACTCATACGTGTGAGCAGATTGAAAGCATTAATTAAATTTAACCCATTATTAAAAAGGTGTCAGCTTGCATCTGTTTCGTTTCCTAGGATTTCGCAAAATAACAAACTGTTTGGATTCAACCCAACCCAACTTCACGATTTGCAGGTTTTACAGGATTTACAGGAAAAGCTGGTTTCGCCATTAATAAATCTAATAAAAGGTGGTGTGAGTTAATCATATGTGACCTGGTCTACGAAAAGGGAGCTTACGTGCGAAAAAAGTTTTCTGTGAAAAAGCTGTTAAAAGTGAAAATCATCTCATCTTCCATCCGAATCAACCAAAAAGTGAAAATTGATTTTTTTGACACCTAAGCCCCCTTTCCGTAGACCAGGTCACATATATTAAGTACACTGAGAAGATGACAATAAGAGATAATTTTTCGATTATAATAAACATCCACTGAGAAATCGGCTGTCAGTATTTCAAACTTAAGACGACACTGCTACGGTGCAATGTAAGTTCTAAAAATTTGGAAAAGGTGCAAACTACCGACTCTTGGATATGATATATGTAGCTTTACTTTGATTTTTGATGTTCGACCACCTGTAATTTTACTTGCACATACACATTTAACACTATTAAATTTCATTCGTACTCGAAAATTCGATTAGCGATAATTCGGTAATATACCTTTTAGTCAACATTTTAATATAAATGTTGTATTTAATAAGCACACCAACTAAATGTGTTTTAAATTTGTAGCTTAAAATATGCAGATTCTGACTCGAGCTCGTCTTCTACGGAAACGGAATGGGCTACAAATTTTTTTTTTTCTCAATTCTTATAAATTTTCTAGAAAGTTTGAGACTTCAACTCACATGTCTTTTGTTATAGAATTTACTATATGTTTATAAAAAATTTAAATTAAGTAAGGAAAGAAAAAATTTTCAAAACCTGTCAATACATTTTACTACTATTTTCCTGAGCACAGCTGTACATACATACGTAATACCATTGATTTGTTTTAAAGTAATGAATTTTGGTATTGATAATACTATACGTATTTAAAAGTCTATTAGTTATTTTTTGTAAATTAGTGCGCTGTTATTTGGTTGTTATATTAATAATAATAAAAAATACGCTTAAAATGAGCTTTTTATGGCTTTGTACTGATTTTTGATCCCAACTTTACTGATTATGTCCCTATAATATCTGGCCACCCTACATTTATTCATTAGGATTTTTGAGGTTAACATTGTTGGTAAATTTGTGAACAAGGAGACGACATCGAATGACACTAATACATCTTCATCACACACACATATATTGGCTAGCTTATCTTTTAGGTTGAAGGCATTCTTCACGTTGTATTTTTCCGAAATTAATATTTTCAAAACATCTCCGATATATTCTGACATTTTATAACAGTGGACCATAAAAGAAGAAACAATAGGAAAAGAGGAACATCTAGCGTAAGAATTTTTGGCAATCCATAAAATCTTGGCGCTGTGGCTGCCGTGCATGTGAGTTTTGTTTTTTTCTAAAGTTGATGTGTTTGCCTTTGTAAAGTTCGTCCACTATTTTATTGTTTTGTCTTTGGAGAGTGTTTGTGGGGTCACTTCTTACTGATTTGTACGTGTTTTTTGTCTTCTATTAATTTATTCATTTTCTCCAGGTACTCTGTTTTACATAGCTATTGTTTTGTTTTTTTTTTTGTCGGCATCAGTTATAACAACATTGTTTTTGTGTAGCTTGACGAACGCCTTTGCTTTGTGAAAAGCTGCTAAAATAAATTTCTCCGGTGCATTATGCTTTATATTGCGTTTGAATAGTAGGATTCTACTGCTCACTTTATTTCTGGCTATTTCTTTTTCTTTTTCATTCTCCACTTTATGTGTTCGATTAGGCCCATAGCTCGATTTTGGAAGCTAACTTCGAAAATCGGAGAAATTACTTTTTTAATTATGACTCAATCTCCTAAACAAAATTTGTTTGGTCCACTACCCAGCCGAGTGCTGTACAGTGTAATTTTTAGGAAAACTTTAAGAAAATACTGATAGTTTTTTTCTTGCTTCGTTCTGTTTCATGAGTTTTTGGTAATCTGTGCTTGGCCCCTGATCTCTATATTAAAAATAAAGCAGTGCGATTAACTGGGTTGTGCGTGTTTGAAAAATTATCTTTTTATCATTAACCTAGAAATACCCCTTTTGGAACGAGTACCAGTTTTAAAACGATAATATACATTTTTGTAAAAAAAAAGAATTAAGCCGCTCTGTGAACACACGCGAGTGCGATTTTCATGCAACATCGTGAGCACTTACAAAATTGGGCAATTATTAACCGTACCTGCGTCCGCATAATTGCGCAATGATTGATCACTTTCGTTATTCTTCTGAAAAATGATAATGATACAAATATCATTTTAATAATAACACACTGGTGAAAAATGCCTATCAGTTCTTCGAATTCACTGAATTTTCAAAATTTTCAAATTACTTAATTTTC